>NC_042494.1:17490945-17509858 GCF_005508785.2 Acyrthosiphon pisum | reverse complement strand
TGTTCAATGATAAAAGAATCACTCGGTATTGTAGAATTTTTTAGGGTGCAGAACAATAATGTTGCATTACCATATGGTGTATCTAATAATGTAAATGAACAAGATATTTGATGCAATATTTGATATATTATGTATGTGTGTATAAGTATAGGTAAGTATAACAAATCATGTAATTGCCAACTTTAGTGTGTGATACTGTGAATTTTTAATAATATTATGTATGTAAGAAAAATGAACCATGTTTAAGCTATTTTTATATTGTTTATTTAATTACTTATAAAAGAAATTGGTTAAAAGTAATAATATGTGATGTACTATTATCCGTTAACTCCTAAAACAGCACACTTTTGATAGATTAAAACCGCACACTTTTGGTAGGTTAAAAACGCATAATTTTTAAAATGATTGCATCCAAAAACCGCACATTTATGATTTTGACTCCAAAAAAGTCTTTAAAATAGTAACTTTATAATGTATATGTACAATATTATGCAAACAAGATTTAAACATTTCAACAAGTGCTCCTAAAAATAAATATAATTTAATTAAAAATCAAAAATATTACTATTACGTATTTACTAACTTGTTTATGTTTTTCAATGGACGGACAATATTTACAATCTTATTATCTTATTATTTTATCCGTTATTTAGCACACAAAATAGTGTGTGATTTTAACACACTATAAGTTTAGTTATACTGTGACCGATAAAGTGTGCGGTTTTTGTCTACCGACCTTTTTGGGGTCGTAATCTAAAGTATGCGGTTTCTTGATGCAACCTTATTATTATAGTATCAATGTCAATGTAGTAAATATTTTATTTAACTTTTTATCAGTATCAATTATCTTATAATGGATTTCATTTTTTGACAGGTATATGCTCACTATTGGTTTTTTAGAATCATTAGCTGGTGATGTGATTATGGATTTAATACATCAAAAAATTGAGACGGAAGTTCTAGAAATAACTAAAGAAAATTTTGGAGAACACCATGTATCAGCTTTAGAAAAAGTAGTTATGAATATTCCAATGCATTCCATAGTGTTATATGAGTATATTTTTTTATTCTAGTGGATAGATACAACTGTTTATAACTGGATGAAATATATATACGATCCAAAATGTAGTACAGCAATCAGAGGTTATAAAATAGAACGTAAATATCCTAATTTAAAAATATTTATGAGGAAACTTAAACACCTACTTTATGAATCATATACTAGAACAAGGATCGATCAATTATTTAACATTATAATTGGTAAATTATTTTGTATTTAATACTAAAATGAATTATTCTAAACATATTTTGATATTTCTAGAATACCCAGATTCAGAACCGGCTGTTATTGATTTATCATTAACACTCCAAAAGACTGATTTTAAATCTGACCTATGTAAAAAGTTACAAAATGCCTTACATAGTAGATTACTGCATCCAGCTGTGAATACCATTGACATTATAACCGCATATACTGCTGCAATCAAAGTATTAAGAAAAATTGATCCTTGTGGGGCACTTTTGCAAGAAGTCACTCAACCGATACGGTACAAAACTAATTATTAATTTAATATTTTTAATCATCATATGCACAATAATTATATTGTAGAGCATATTTGCGAAGTCGAAAGGATACAGTTCGATGTGTAATGACCACTCTTACAGAAGAAGGTCATTATCTAACTGATGAACTAGTCAGAAATGAAAACGTTTTAGACGAAGATGATGTTTGTGAAGAAGAAAGTATGGCAGAATGGGCTAAATGGGTGCCAGATCCAGTAGATGCTAATCCATGTAAGTTTTTAATTTGTTTTAATCAATTCACTATATTAATATTTAATTATATTTAGCTAAATCTTCTAAACGTTTCCGTAATTCTGATACTGTATCGATGCTTGTTGATATTTATGGTACACGAGAATTATTTGTTAATGAATATAGAGCCTTATTAGCTGATCGTCTACTTACACAGTTTATGGACAATATAGGTGATGAAATTAGATACTTAGAGTTACTAAAATTGAGGCAAGTATTTATACTATAAAAATAAAAAATAGTTCCAAAATATGTGTCTTATAAATATAAATTAATATAATATGCATTTATACTTTATAGATTTGGTGATTCATTGTTACATTCATGTTCTGTAATGTTAAAAGATGTATATGACTCAAAGCGTATTAACCACCATTTATATTCTGATCCTACTTCAAATTTATCATCTAATAATTTAAATAACAAACTTGAGTTTCCAGTTAGAGCTATTATTGTATCTAATCAGTTTTGGCCTAACTTCAAAGATAATTTTAATGTTGAGTTACCTTCAGTAATTCAAAAGCACTTGGATAACTATACAAAAGCATTTGAATCATTCAAAGTTAGTAACATTAGTAAAATATATTACACAGTTAACTACTTCATAGAAGTCAGTAGATAACTGTGATATAGTTTTACAAAAAACTAAAACTAATCAAAGTTACAATAAGTGTATTACTAATAATATATACTCACTTAAAAATATTTTTTACAGGGTAACAGAACTTTAAATTGGAAGCCTAATCTTGGAATCATCAATATAGATTTAGTGTTAAAAGATAAAACATTAAATTTTACTGTATCGCCAATTCATGCTACAATTATATGGCATTTCCAAGAGCAAGGTATGTTTAGTAATACTTATAAATTAATTTGAAAGTAAATAGATTGGCTATCCATTAAAAAAAAATAATATGGAAAGTAGCTTATTATTTTGCAAATAGGAAGATGACCATATCATACTAACTGCATAGGTAGATATGTAGCAACTCTAGGTATAGTTACGCCCTGATGTGGTATAACTGTACATCAATTAAAATTTTAATTGATTTTCTATTGTCAGTATTCATATAGTGTTATTCATTCTTACATGATGAGAGAAATTCTCTATATCCGACAATTAATAATAATAATAATAATAATAATAATCATGCTCAATAATTCAATTTTTAATGTGTTATATTATGTTTGTGACAAAATAAATTATGAATTTTAAATGTGATTATTACCAGCATAAATTGCATAATAAATGTGTTTTGGTAATTTAAAGTATAAAAACAATTGAAAGTAAATCTTACCACACGAACAATTAAGTATAAAAATGTAAGCGCCTAATATCAATTTTTTGATATTATTTATTTATAGCAAGGCTGCCCAATTTATTTTTGTAAGTGGGCTATAATTTCATTTAAATTTAGCTGAAAGGCCATCTTATGAACAATACTTGTAGCTTACACTTATGGTCGCTATTTATACAATACTTTGAATAACAATTTACTATTTAATCTCACCGTGCACCGATATACGATGACCGTCGACAGAACAACAGTTGTGACAATCTATAAACAAAAAAATAATACTGATAAGTTTGAGACAAATTAATGCGTACCTAACTGCGGGCAAATTCAAATACGTTGGCTGGCCTGGCTTTGGGCAGCCTTGATCTATACTATTATTATTACCATGAAATGTGTGAACTTTTCCAAAGTTAAATAATTAAAACCAAAATTAACCTAAATAATTTTTTTTTAGAGGAATGGACTATTAATGACTTAAGTATAAAAATGCGTGTACCAGCTACGACCCTAAGACGTCGTATAGGATTCTGGCAAAATCAAGTAATAGTATCATCATATTTATCATTAATAAATTATTAATTAAAATAATATGTATAGGGTTTGTTAAGAGAGAAGTCTTTTGATACCTTTATTTTTGTGGAAGATGGTATTCCAACTACAAGCATATCAGGAAAAGGTAATCGAACAAGTTTTGTTGCGCGTAATTCTGAATTTGTTTATGGTGACGATGATGATGAAATGGAAAGTGCCGTGGCATCTGCTCAAGATCAAAGAGAAGAAGAATTGCAGGTACTTACTTTTTATATTGTTAAAATACAAAAAAATATTGTTCAATAGAAAGTTAACAGTTAAATCTATAGATCAGCATTTCTTAACCAGGGGGTCGCATAGGTCAAAAATAATAAAATGCTGATTTACAATATGTCCCTTTTTATTTAAAACTCAAGTTTCACCAGAAGTATACGGCGCATTACGTTTTGTTATATATTTATCCATAATTATTAATTCCAATTACACAAAACTAAAAAGACGCACTTCTTTTTGAAAATACAAATAATTTTAAAACTAATAACATAATATATAAATTAATCGCTTGATAACACACACAAATAATATTAATAATAACAATAATAAGCAGTCCATTAAATGTAGATATCTCAAAATTAAAACGGGCACTCCAACGCTAATGGAAATTTCCAACGACCCAACGAATGATAAGATATTTTTATTGTTCAAATTTGTACCTAATATAGATAGAAGGGAGGTTGTGAAGTGACTGACCATATTCTGTACCTATTTTGGGGGTCACAACACTAAAAATGTTGAGAAACGATGCTATAGAGGTTTCCGTAGGTATTCGTGAAAATTATTTTAATCCTACATGATACATTTTTTATGAATATAGGTGTTCTGGCCATATATTGTGGGTATGTTGATCAGTCTGGATTCATTGCCATTGGATGGAATTCATCAAATTTTGAAAATGTTTGCTCCTCAAGGAACTGGTGTTGATTGTAGTCTTACACAACTCCGTCTTTTCCTCGACGAAAAAGTTAAAGACCATCTTTTGATTTTCACTGGAGGTCGTTATAAACTAAATAAAATAGTAATAATTCTTGTGTAATAAGTAAAATAAATTATTTCTCTTTTAAGTGGTTTTACTTTCCTAGTAAAAATTTCAATTATTGGCTTATACTATAGATTATAGATTATAGATGCTAACCGCTCATCGACACAATTGAACCAACTTTGGATATAATCATTGTTAAACTAATGACTGTTATGATCCATTGTAAACAACAAGTTAGACATTGTGACAGAGTTGGTAATTTAGATCAAAGTAATTTTAGTTATCTTGTAAAGCAAAAATTATGTAATCACCGATTTAACATAATATAATGTATTATGCATTTTATAAATAGCATCATTAGGACCTACATTGATACAGATACAGAAAATGTATATCAGAGTTGTATTAGCGTTTTCTTATAAGTTAAATTTTCAAAATAAAATCAAGTCTTATAAAATAAGATGAATTATGAAGATAGTTAAATCATTACAAATTATAATCCAGAGACTTATAATATTATAATATGTCTATGTTATAATCTGCAACCCTTGCTACTATATATGACAAAATATTTTGTCATACATTTGATGTGCTTCATGTGTAAGATTTAGATTTTATATAGTAACTATGAGTAAACTGTAAAGCATGTCGTACCAACATTAACTTGGATAACTAGGTATGTATATTCAATGTAAAAATACTTTAAAACTATGTGCAATTTTTGCAGTATGTGATACTTGGGAAACGTACCTGCAAGTATGTTAAGTCATTCCTGGGCGAAAATTTTAGATAAAGACTGTGACGACAAAGAAAATATAGAAGATAGGGATATAAAAGCTTGTCTGGAGCTGGCCACATTTATTCTAGATTTTGCTAACATTGATAAAGACAATATTGTTAATTAGCTACAAAAAGATTTTAATGAAGACGGATTTGAACGTTTTAGTGACAATGAGATAGCAGCTCGTTATGGCATCACAAGTACACTATCTACCTCACAATAGGCTGATTTTTATTCTGAGTGACAATGATGACAGTTTTTTAATATAATTTAGGTAATTTAGGTGGTTTAATATAATTTTACTATAATTTAGGGCTTACGATTTCCAACTGGTATTAAAAGTACACGTGTATTTAAAACCGTGTATTTCTTAACGTATACACAGATACTCTTATATGGATCACGTGTAAATATAATTATAGGTTTTTCTTAATTTTGCGTGTATTTAGAAAATACAAAATGTAATAATATATAATATAATATACCGTATTAATGTATTATATCGTATAGAACCTTGCAGTAACTTAAACTATCGGAAATTTAACAAAGGTTATAAACCCATTGTTAATTAATAATTATTAATATGAATCATCTTAGTAATCAAATAGATTAATTAAAAAATAGGCTAGAAGGTCAGAAAACATTTAAAAATACATAATACAAGAATTGTTTTAGACCAAAGTTACCAAACTAAAATTTATAGTTAATAGTTATGCTACCAATTATGATGTACCATAATATGTCCACATAGCTAGTGACTAGAAATAATTTAAATTTAAAATACTTTTTTAATTACAATTTATGTTTCATAGTAAATTATATTCTTAGAATACCAAATACATTTTTTTAATAAATTTAGAAATAAATTAGGATTTGAGTAACCTTATCATTTTAATATATAAACTAAATTATTTATTTAGTCTTTAAAAAGTTTAAATTAGGGACTGGAACTGTACCGAAATAGACCGGAATCCTTAAATACATTTCTTTAGCAATCGAAACTGAAACCTATATTTTGATGAGATATAGTGATGTAGTGAAACTTCCATAAACAATCAGTAAATTATTGAATATAATAGTGTATTTTTTTATAGTTTTAGTGCTAATATACTCGTATTTATCATTGAATCCAAAATTTATATAATTTGTGGGAACATAACAATTGTACGTAGGTAATAGGTATGTTATACATTTTGTATTGATTTGAGATTAATTTGCAAAATCTCATATTATGGGGTTATTTTTTTAAGGTTCATATTTTCGGGGATATATAAAAACTACCTATATACTTATGTTCAAAATATGTTACTATTAACTATTATAATACTAGTGTCTAGTATTCATACTTTAAATTATTTGAAGTAAAAAAAATCATATTTTACCAGTTTAAAGTTTTTTTTGATCATATTATTAGAATCAAATTTAAAATTTTTAAGAGTGTGTCAGCGCACTATTTGTTTTTTCTCTCTGGCCCACGCGCAATATATTAGACCAAACGCATTTACGCAGAATCATTTTTTTTTATGTTTTTAAGTAATCTTAGAGTAAAATTACCCGTTAAAAAAACGATAGAGAATAATATTTTAGAAGGTGACATATCGATTTGTCTCAAAACAATTTAAAAAACATTTAAATTTACAACATTTTTTTTGTTTATTTTTAAAGTCGAATACAAAGTCAAATAACAATAAAATATGAAACCCTCACAAGTATTATCATCCATAATTTTTGTAATATTTGATTTTACTCTAATATCACTCAAAAATCATAAAAAACGATTTTAGGTGAACGCGTTTTTCCATGTTGCGTGTGTGTCTAAGAGAGAAAACAAATATTGCGCTAACATCCTAAAAATGTCCCCTTTAAAAAAAAAACTTATCATTTAATCACCTATAAGTTACAACATAATGATAAGTTCTATGATGATAACGATATTGATCCTATTTATAATGTGATACAGCACAACAACTGATACTGCGCGAGCGCGGATTTAAAAATTTAATTTAATTCTCATTTCTTGAATACTGCAATTTTATTATGGTTACATTTTTATCGTAACTACATACATAATGTTTTAATATTTACTGAAACTTTTATTTAAAAAATGCGGTATTAACTTTCATATTTTGTTTAATCGTTTCATTCATACATCTAAAAATTTATAATGAACAAAATACGTTTGACCAACATCACAAATAATGAAATATTTACTTATTCAACTATTTTGATTAAAGGATTCGTTGACATACACGATGAATCGAATATTATACTTAAACATTACTCAAACAATGGTAAACAGTTAGCAGAATCTCGCTGGTCAGTGAATAAAAATAAATTTAAAATAATAATAGAATTAAAAATTGGCGATAATATGTTGGTTTTTAAATTCGCCAATGAGGTCTTACACACAAAATTAGTATACAGACAAAGAGTTACTAACTACACTGTGTGTCCAGTTTACGTAATTTGTGCTGATCATGATGGTAGATTCCAGGTAAGTTCCAGGATTTAACGTTTATGATTAAATATTTATCTTAATTGCTCATGTCTTATATTTCAAATAAATTACAAATTAGTAATTACATATTTAACTATGTATTAATGTATTTATTTTTAGGCCCCTGTAGATCATGATAATTCTGTTCAAAACGCTTGCACTAAAATAACTTTATGCTCCAAATTAATTCAAATGTTGACAGCTGAAAAAATGTATGAAAAAGGTTTTGGAAAGAAAACATTTAAAGTTGAAAAAGAATGTCGTATAATTAAAAGCTCTTTAACAAGGCGCACAGTATTTAACATGCATCCTGAGAAATTATGGGAATATATTGCCAGGGAGCTGACTGCTGGCCAAAATTCTAAAACTCAAAAATATTTAGCTTTCCTATCATGTACTTATTGGGATGGACAGAATTTACATGGTCATGTTGCATTGGGTGGTGGTGGACTGGCATTATTTGGAACGGGTTGTCTTTACACTTGGCCTAGTAAGCTAGAGGAAGTTTTACCATGTTTCATGAACATGGCAAAAGTCGATACTGGCACATTGTTGGATGACAGTTGTTTCAGGTAGTTTGGATTATAGTATTTATGTTTTATTTTTTTTTATTGTAAAGAAGAATGTTAAACTGATTGATTTTATAGAGGAAATTTTGGTGGATGCTTTAGCACAACCTTAGGTTCTGTATGGCATGAATTGGGACACACATTCGATTTAGGCCACTCTAAATATGGCATAATGGGACGAGGATTCGATAATGTTCATTTAATTTTTACATTGGATAATAAAAATATTGCTCAAGAAATAAAGCCTGCCAACAAAGGATATATTATATGTATTGAAAATTATTCGAACACAATAAATATGAAGGATGATATGTCTAATAATAACAATACAACTGAAAATGAAACAATAGATGAGTATGATTCAAAACACATAATATGTTGGTCTATGGGATGTGCGTCAATACTTTCATTTCATAAGTATAATTTTTTATTGTAAATATAATATGTACTATTTTAATTTTAATTGGATCTTAATTATGGCTTTAGATGGTTTAATGATTTCAAAGAAGAAAACAACAATGAACACAAAATTGATTATGTAGCAAAAAGGTTATATCATTAAAATATATAGAAATTAAAAAAAATTATAAAACTTTAATAATGCATTCAATTTATAGAAATTTATTGACTTCAAGAAATGGCTTAAGAGTAGTTCAATTAAGGAGAGAGGATGGCCTTGTCATGCATTCATGGGAATTTGTTAAAAATAATAACAAACGTACATTCATTCTTCCAGTACAGTTAGCAAATAATGGTATAACTATTATTGCTGAAGATTCTTATGGAAATATATTAAAATATTTACTGTAACTTACATTAAAAGTTGAGGATAAGTATTAATTAATAGTTCAAAAACATTATTTTCTGTTGAGTTCCTAGTTTAAAATACTTTTTGATTGATTTTTATAAGCTAAATTTTTTTTAAATTTTATTCCGTTTCTGTTATTATTTTTAAGCTATTTTACATTTTTATTGTACGACTAATTTAAAATCTGAACTAGGAATATATTATAGACTATACATCTTGTGCCATTATATAATTTTATATTTATTTAAGTTATCAATTAAACAATTTAAAGTTTTAAACATTTTATAACTAAATCTTAATTCTAATTAAATTTAATAAATTATATTTTTATGGTTAAGTTAGGTTAGATTAGAAAGTTTTACAGAGATCTCAATAGTTTAGATTGTATATTATATAAATAATAAATAAATGTATTTATAATATATGTGTATAATACATATATATAGGGCTTGGACTTAGTATACTAAAATATATAATATTCCATAAGTTTGCGAACTTAATAATTTACAAATATGCATATTTATTCAAAAAGGTTAATTATGCAAAACATTACATTATTTTCTTTTTTTTATACTGGTGCTATTATAATTTTTGGCAACTTAATTAATTTTTCATAGTTGTAAAACAAAATTAATGTATATAACAAACAATAGGGTGGTTATATCAAAATATATAATATACTAGCTGATCCCGTGCACTTTGTTGCCCGTTAAATGTATCAACTCTATATGACTCAAACTTTGTTCAATTCGTTATTTAATATTCGGTGTATGGTGCTCAAAATTTATCTTAACTTTTCCGTTGCCCGGAAGAACAATTCTGTTTCGTAGCAGTACATTATCAGGTAGGCAATCCTGCGGTGATTGCGGACCCCATGCTGTTTGTACATAAGTGTATGATTTAACTCTAAAGTATCAAATTTATACCAAGTTTGTCGTTTTTACTTAATTTCAACTACGGTAAATTAATATAATTAATTTATACAAAATCCTATCCTAACCTAACCGTACTAAAATTCAATAAATAAAAAAAACAAATTTAACCCTTTGTAAATTATACTATCTTCTTCCCAGAGGTCTAATATACCCACAAACATTAATTTATACATATATAATATATATATCTAACTATATAAATACACAGACTAAACTCTGGATCTACTTATCAGATGTTCTTGATAAGTATAGTTCCAGAATTTAGCCTTTACAGAGATTTTCATTTAACATTTTTATAGTTAGATATTAGTTTATAGTTTATATTTAAAAAGTAAAGCAAATAGTTTTTTTTTTAAACTATTATTATTAATATAATAGCTTTAAAACCCATGGCAACCATTTATAAACAAAAATTTCCATCGGAAATCATAAAATTCCCGTTTGAGCATCTCTCGGAGTTGGTCCTCTCCCTTTCTAAATTAGCCTATCTTTTAAGTTGGACCATATTATAAATGGTTACCAAATTTTATCAAAATCCGTTCTGTAGTTTCGAAGTTTATTGCGAACATACATTGTGACACAAAATTTTTATATATATAGATATAAATTTCCATTTTAAAACATTCCAACAATTATAAATTAATTCTACAAGCTTATGCAAAAAATAATTTGAGATAAATATATATACCTCTTCTGAATTTCTGAAGTGAATTTGTGTTAAACCAGATTTTGAATATATCGCTTCATAAGTAATATTATATACCAGTAATAATATTCTGTATTCTTAAGAGAATTTTACTTAAAATAAAAAATATTAAATATAATATCAAGTTCCAGGCCCTGCACCCACACAACATTAAATTAATTCCTATATTTATTTAGGGAGCAGTTTTTTTTTTATAAAATAGGTATACGTTATTAATATAATTTAAAAATGTATTTAAAACTTCTGAATGCTATTGAAAAAATAAAATAATTTTTAGAAAGTTTTAATAAATTATTTTTATGATACGGTTGAAATAAATAATAATGAACTATTCAAATTTTTTAGAATTTTAAATTATTGAATTATTACAAAATTATTCTTAAGATTTTCTGTTTGAACAAGCTTATAAACCAATATAAGGTATAAAATATAAATTTATTTAGCAGTTACAAGCGGTTAATTTATAATGAACCATTTTATTTGGAAACTTAGATATTCAGATTTATAATTGTTGTGTAGTTAAATTAAATTGTTAAGCTATATATATATTATTTATTAATTGTTGTTTTTTTTTTAAATTTAAAATCATGCTTTGTTTCTCTGTTACATCATAATATTATTTTTTTTTTAAATTTAAATTTACTTTTTATTATTGAAAGTTAATGTTTCATTCATTATTATTAATTTAGTCATTTTAAAATATGTACCTTGTGTATTCACAAATTACAAAAGTAGGTGTTATATATTAAAGTTAAATATATTGTTAATACTTGTTATTTAATAATAAAATAGTTAATATTTTAAAACTGTTGTATTAAACTATTGAACAAGATAAAGAAAATATTTTCTTCTAATATATAGAGTGTATTAGTAATGGATGATTATTGATCAGTGATCATAGTGTTATTGATTAATAATTATCATTGGGTAGTGGGTACTAAAAATTATATTAAATAATGAATATTATAATACAAATGTACGAAAATCTTTTTATTACAATATCATTGAATAAGAAAAATGATTCTAAGCGAAGACGGTCATTCACCTTATCAGTTATCAGTGGCATGGTGAACGGCAGTTTCAGAGGCAATTGCCTTTGAGATTTTTCTTAAAGGTCCCGGTACGAGTTTTTCAAATTTTCCACAATTCTATAAAATTTGAAAATTAAATTTTATATTTTAGTTGCCACCTCAATAATAAGGCTTTTCCACTAATCTACTACCCTATACATATTTAGGGGGGGGGGGGTTAATAAGGTGTATAATATCGAAAAAAATTACTTTACGGGAATAACTCTCAAGCTTTGTAGAATTGTCGGATTTTGATGACTATTTTTTTATCTGAAAGAAGAAGACTTCCTACAGCCCTCATCGATCTCTGAATTTGTATTGTATTTCAAATAATTGTATTAAACAATTTGTAAAAAATGCTTTTTATCTTATATTTTTTTAGAATATTGTAAAGTTTGAAAATAAAATATTGAAAAACAGAGATCGATGCGGGCTGTAGAATATTTCCCTATGGCAATTAAAAAAAGAATTATGAAAGTTGGTTGATTCTACAAGGTGGTACCTATCGTTAATCCCGCAGTGTATATTTTTGAGGACAAAATGGCATCGGAACCGGGCGCCTTAAATAGAGCGGTGTTAGATAGCCAGTGGGTCCCCTAGTAAATGTATATAATATGATATACTCAATAGATGATCAATAATTATCTGAAATATAATTAGTTATATTATATTAATACATTATTATGCATTAATACTTGGGATATTTGTAACTTGCCCCTGGAAAATGTTCGGTTCGCTACGTCACTGCAGCCTATGATATTACCTAGCACTTAGCAGCCTATGCTATAAGTATATTTGATGATATTATTGTGAATAATGTAATTTATATACATATAGACTTAAAGAAATAGACGGAACATTATCTGTGATAACGCGTGCAATGGTAGAGCTTGTTACGAGGATCGTGAACTATTAAAGCTATGTAGGTACTGGTTGTCCTCGGAACAGTGCCATTTCTTTCATTAATACGATAAAACTCTTGGTATCCGGTATCTCTTTTAAATCGTTTGGCACGACCACGACTCCCAGTCCTCGGGAGTTGGGACAAAATATGTTCCGTCTATTTCTATTAGTCTACGTTTATATAATTATTATATAACTATTTACACTGATCCTTGTTAAAATTTTCAGTTCTTAGCTAAAATGTTGAACATTTTATAAATTTTTAACTACAAAATAATTTTTAAATTTGAAATTTGAAATATTTTGACAAAATTTGAACTTTAAATACTTAAAAAAAAAATTGTACCTATGTATTTTTAATATGTTTCAACTGCTTTTGTAACAATATATCAGGAGCCTTGCATTAAATTTTCACGCTTTTTTACCCAACAAATAATATTTTTTTGACTTTTATAGAAAAAAACTAAAGAAATTGAGAATTGAAAATGTCCGTAAACAGCTCAAAACATGTCAACATATTTTTAGATTGTATCAAGTATAGGAATTGATAAAATAAACACATGGTGTAAATTTCAAGTATCTACGGATATTCGTTTTTGAATTACCTACAACAAAATAAGAAAATCGCTACATGAAAAATCGAGTGAATAATTTTACCATCACCTTTTAGGACAGTAAACATTTTTAGATTTTCTTCAACAGTATCTTTTCAGATAGGAAAGTGAATTTAGTTGGTACTTTGGGGGTGTCAAAAATTCCTAATAGTTTTCAAAAGCATATATGGAAAAAGAAAAAAAAATTAATAAAAAAGGGTAATCTTTTGTTTTTTGTATAACTCTAAAACAAATAGTATAAAAAACATATAGACTATATAGTACGTGCAATTTTCACTGGTTGTTTATATTGGCATTTTCCATACACGATATTGATTTGTTTTAAACTGTTTACGGATATTTTCAGTTTCCAATTTATTTTAGTTTTTTAGTTTTCTAAGAATGTCAATAAAATATTATTTCTAGGGTAAAAAAGCTTGAAACTTTAATACAAGGCTCTTAATATATTGTTACAATGACATTTGAAAAATATTAAAAATCCATAATCACAATTTTTTTTTTAAGCATTTAAAGTTTGAATTTTGACAAAAGGCGTAAAAATCACAAAAATAGATTTTGAGTTAGAAATTCTTAAAAAATTTTCCTTTCAAATCTAAGATTTTAAAATGTAATACAAGATTTCTTAAAAAAAATATCTATAAGAGTCAAATTAAATTCTTATGAGCGGTCGAAATACGAAGTTTTTACAACATTGGATACTCACTCAATTTCTTATGTACCGATTTTCTTATTTTGTTGTAATTCAAAAACGAATAATTGTGGATAGGTACTTGAAATTTATACTATATGTTTATTTTATCAATTCCTATATTTGATAAAATTTTCAAAATATTTTGACTTGTTATGAGCTTTTACGGACACTTACAATTTTCAATGTGTTTAGTTTTTTTTCTATAAATGTCATTAAAATTTTACTTGTAGGGTCAAAATGCGTTAAAATATTATACTAGGCTCCTGATTTAATATTGCTTAAATATCAGTTTAAAAATATTAAAAACCCATAGGCACAATTTTTTTTTAAAAGCATTTAAATTTTAAAGTTTAATTTTTGCCAACAATTTAAAATTTAAAAATTATTTTGTAGATAAAAATTTATAAAATGTTCAACTTTTATTGCCAAGGATTGAAAACTTACAACAAGGTTCCACGTAGATAGGTTATTCTGTAACCAAAAAATCTCAAAAATATAAAAACACAGTTTCTTTATAGTTATTTTATGTTCAAATTTTGAGGAAATTACCTACATATTAAATTACCAAAGATAACGATTTTAGTTATTTTATTGTAATTTTATAATATTAATTCAACTTAACGGCTACCGTACGTATTAATAATAAGTAATAATAATATAAATATTATAATATAAAATATTCACACTAGCTGACAAATCGTCACCGCTCAGAATCGTTTTTTATATAGGTACAATGAATAATGATATTATATCATTGAATCCAAATTTTATATCATCTATTATACAGTGACTACATACACTTGTAACCTACTTTACAGCAAAGTGACTTCCACTTACTAACCTTTTTTTTTATACAGTTATTTTTTATTAGTGTCTGGATTTGTCTAATGATGATTTACCATATTTTCATATTATTACATTGGTTTAAACAGTGATTGTTGATTCTTAAAATCATACTATTATCTGACACATAGCTGGTAATATATGCCTCCTTAGCAGTCGGCAGTAAAAGGGAGAACTTCGTCACACCTGGATGGCTGGGTCTCTTGGTTGGCTTTATTATGGTAGGTATTAATAACATACGTTCATAACTTACATAATAATTAAAATATCATGAAATACCTAGCCAGCGTAAAGACACAGGTAATGTTCTTAACTTAATTTATTTAGTCTTATATTAAAAGTAACAACATAGAGTAGATTCTGTCAATCTTAAGTATATTTAGTATAGACAGTATAGTGCAGGTTCCCACTTCTCAACGTTTTTTGTTCACCGCCCCTTTGTACATTTTAAAAAATCCCTCCCCCTCCCCTTCAATCAGAATATAGTTACTTTTTTTCTATTTTTAGTGATATAAAATAACTAATATTAAAGTATAATATTATATTATATTACAATCAAAAATAATACATTAATACCTATGTCGGCTATATCTAGAGTATAAACTATACTAAAAGGTGTAAATGCTATAATAAAATATTTGTGGTGTATAATGTAATAATGTATATAATATATAAAGATTATAATATATTGTTTTAAATACTTCACCGAAAACTGACTTATTACCCGGCGTATCGTATATGCAAAAAAGGGGCGGATCCATTTTCCTCCAAAAACGAGATACCGTTTTCCTCCACTGTCCATTTTCCTCCACAATAAAAAGGTTGGTTTCCATTTTCCTCCAAATTATTTTAGACTGTAATTTTGACTATTTTCCTCCAATATTTTAGCAAGTGTTGTAGTATTACGTTCCGTATTATAAAGATAGAGTAAGGCTAGAATCCAAGGCTTGATAACGTTAAACTAACGTTATATTTGACAAAAAAAGATTGAAATTTGTGAATATAATTATAACGGAAAACGATAATCAAAAATAATTAAATACCGCAAAACAAAACATAACTATATTAACAAAATATATTATATATCATTAAACAAAACATAACGCAAAACGTAATTTATAAAATATCAATAAACGAAAAAGAGGGCTAGAATCACATTTTAGGTTGATACATTCTGGTATCGGCTATATCTATAATATCAGCTGTCGATGAAGCCTAATAAAGAATATTTTTTATTTTTTTGATATGCATAAATTATTTATATTAACTATTTTATTATTTTATTTATTATTTATTGGAGGAAAATGGACAGTGGAGGGAAACGGTACTTATCTTGTTTTTGGAGGGAAATGGCTATACGGCCCAAAAAAGGTACGTATTATAAACTTGGGCGTGGTGAAACGAATAGTAGATATTTAAAAAAATTAATGGGAGGACTAAAAAAAAAATTTCACACTGACTATCAAAATCAACATTATGAGCTTATAAAAAACTTTTCAGTATTAAATATTATAGAAAAAATTAACTATATAAACAATATCATCAAAACTCACAACACATAAATAATTACAAATAATTTATGAGTTAGGTAAATTAATTTTTTTAAATATATTTATAGTCAATATTTCTTCTTCTTCTTTTTTGGCTTTTACGGGCCATTTAGGTCCATTGCCGCAACCACTTGCCTCCATCTATCTCTATCTTGAGCTATTTCTTTTCCGTCATTCACTCCCAGTCTCGATGCATCTTTTGTAATCCTGTCTTTCCACCTCTGTCTGGGTCATCCTCTCGGTCTTCTTGTGTCCGGCTTCCAGCCCGTGGCCAATCCTATGGGGCCTCCAGATCTCCACACATGACCAGCCCATTCCAGTCTACTACTCTTAAGGACCCCAATTATATTTGTTTCGCCATATAGTTCTTCTATTTCTCGGTTTGTTCTTAATTCGAAATCCCCCAGAGCGTTTCTTTTTGGCCCAAATGTCCTTCTAAGAACCTTCCGTTCAAACGTAGCTAGTCTATTTTCGTCCGTCACTGTTGTTGCCCATGCACCGCAGGCGTATAGTGCTACCGGTCTTATCAGAACTTTGTACAACTTATTTTCGTTTTCCATGATATAAGTTTTGACTTGAGTAGAGGTACTAGTCCAAAGTAGCATTTATTTGCTGCTATCAGTCTTAGTCTTATTTCTTCGTGACTGTCTGCATTCTCATTAATATTTACCCCTAAATATTTAAAGTTTGCGACCCTTTCATAGTCAATATTTATCCAACTTAAATAACGAGTTACATTTTTTTCCATGTTATTTAGTAACTTATGTCTTGTTATGAGTTAATTTATTTTATTGTCACGTTAAGTTAATTTTATTTCTAAACCACACATTAAAATATATTCAATTTTGTAAAAATTAATTATAAAAAAAGTAATAATGATCCAAAATATTAAATATTATATTAATAAATAAATAATAATTTATAATAATAGTTATTATATTGACTATTCACAGAATATTAATAATATTACACCAATACGTAATGTCGTAATACAATTGATTATTAATTAATTAATAAATACTACTATTTTTACTAGTTTTTAATAACCAATTAAAGGTAATACGCGTTATACGTATCACATTATGCAAAATATATATAACATTTAGTATTATTGTATTTTTTAATATTTTATAATTATTGAATAAATAGATAGGTAGGTACTGTATTTGAATCACCAACTGCAGAAAGGGGATCAGTGGCGCAAAAAAATAGTAGGGGTACGCAAAAAAAAATAAAAATAGTAGGGAAGCTCCGTCCCTCTGTGTTCCCCCTATTATTTAGCCAATAGCTTGTAGGAACTAGGACTAAAATAAAATCAAAAACAATTTTTAGATATTTGCCGGGACGACTGACGACCAGATGAAATATATATGTCGTATTGTCGCGTTCCGTGTGGAATAGGTAAATTGCTTACTTGCATAATGCATTGTATTATTCTATGGATTGGTACCTGCGGGCTACGGTAGGGCTGATGGCATTGAAAATAGTTTTCGGTATTACGGTATTGATTTCAATACCGGTTTGAAACGGAAATTTACAGTTTGTATACCGAAAAACTGAACTGTTTCGGTATACCGAAACCGAAATGATTCGGTATACCTAAATACCGATATGGTACGGTCATAGGCGCAATTTCAATTAAAAAACTGAGGGTGCTTAAGCTCTGCATTTTTTTGGCATTTAAATTAAATTATAACTATGAGGCAATTATGAATTTTTTGAGCAAAAATGTTTTATGACAATTTAACATTGAAGACTTATAGTGTATTAGGTACATTTTATAAAAATGAATACAATAGTCAATTTTAATTTATCAAAAATGTAAAACAACTTTTTCATATTTTATTCAAAAAATATGACAAATAAATATTAGTATACAAGGTATAACAAAAAAACACAAAGACTTGACGAAAAAAAAATGACGCTACTTAAACGTATGACAAAAATTGTTAAAATTATATGATTAGTAAATAATTTAAGAATTATGAGTATATTGAGTCAGCCAGTGGCGTAATTTGGTCATTTTTGTGGGGGGGGATGACATTTTTTAACATTTTGCCCCCCCCAAAAAAAAAAATTATTATTAGCACCTTTCAGTGCAATATATTTATAAATAGTAAATATTAAAATTAAATAACAAAACTCCACACGAATGATTAATTTAATATCAGTACCTATATCACAATATCAAATTATGAATTATAAAACTATAAAAGTCGAATGCCGATTGCTGATTGTAACTGTAACTTATAACCGATGTTCG
>NC_042494.1:17475364-17489977 GCF_005508785.2 Acyrthosiphon pisum | reverse complement strand
AAAATTGTTAAAATTATATGATTATAGTAAATAATTTAAGAATTAATATACTCATGTCAGCCAATTTTCAAAAAAAATATTTTGAAAGAAGTTATTATAATAACTTACGTATGCGTTCCGAATTCATTTAATCAAAAAAATATTGATATATCAAAAGTTTTAAAAATAAGCTACTTGACTTAGATAAATGTTTTTACTATCAAAATTATTGTTTTTATAATCAGATTCACAAATTGGCTATTTTGAATATATCTAAAAAATTGAAATCAAATTTAAAATTTAAAATTTTCAATGTTAAAAAATAAGTACCTAATTAAAATATAAAAATAATTTTTTGCATAATATATTTAAAACTATAAATAAGAGACTATAAATTGTATATAAAAAAAACAATTTAAATATTGATTAGAACAAAAGTTATTTCAAAAGTCAGTTCTATTTATTACACCCTGTATAGGATATTATACTATATAATATCATACAGCATACACAATTACACAGACTGTCGAAAACTTGGAACTCATAAATGAACACCAACTGACAAGTGATTCGTATATCGTAATTAGGTTTTTGTCCGAATTAGATATGGGCACAGGAATGTTTATATTAGTAAATACTCGCGATACTAGTGTCATAGCGCAGAGTCGCCACTGGACTTGACAACTGATTATAACATAACCGACCACAACGACCGGGTTTAGTAGAGACATTGGAAAATAATGATTAATGTTCTGAATAGATTTGAATTCGAAAAAATGACAATTGTCGAGTTCATTTTTTCATTCATTATACTCTGTACCCTCATGTCTGATGATAAACTGTTTTTGGTTTTTTGTTGTTGTAAGGAGAAGTTTTGACACATATACACATAAATTATTAGAGGGTGCTAATTTTAAAACTGGGGGTGCTAATACCCCTAAGCCCCCCTCTATTTGCGCCTATGGGTACGGTATACCGGAATAATAAATAAAATCTAACTAGTATCGATATTTTTTACTTTAATATTGTTTCACATTACCTACTTATATACTTTATCATATACTATAATATATATTATATAATATTATAATCTCTAATATTACCATTGATACTAGAAAACAGCACTAAAACTTGCACTAATAATTATTTTATACTTAAAATTAAGTTAATTTATGTAAATTCTTATACTTTGCTTCAATTTTTTGAAAAACATAAGTAGGTAACTAGTAAAACTAGTAATTTTTTTTAAACTGTCCCTACCTATCGGCTATCAACATCTACCTACCTACCAATAAAACAATATGATTATTGATTACATGTATTTTATATCTTTATTTTTCTACACTGCTATACAGTACAGAATTAAACTTTAAAAGCTCGTTTAAAAGTAGGTAATCAATTTGAACCTAAATGGTAAGTAGGTGCTTAAGTTGTATACCGTTTACCAAAATAATTTTAAAATACCGGTATACTGAAAATACCGTCAGCCCTAGACTACAGTGAACGGTTACATGGGTTTTCTCTTCTCAATAATTATTTTAAAACAAAAATTGTTTGTTAAACGAAATGATATACGTCATAAATAAATAACAAAATTAATAATAATACATAATAAATAATCAATAAATAAAATTATATAATAATTTCAAACATAGAAATTTTTACAAAAAATCGTTGTCGCCCAGTAATAAGGTTTTAAATATATCATCTACCTAAGTCTAGAACCCTTTGCCTTTTGGTGTCACGCAGTTGTACCAATGATATAATCGACGTTATTTTTCAAATGCTAACCACTATATTTTTTTATGGATTCTGGTAAAGCTTCAATGATCAATTTTAGTTTGCTAGGTTATTAACTATTCCTCTAAAGTTTAGTAAAATATGCATTAATACTTTTAACTGATATACCTAATTTACAAGAGCTAAATAATTTTTTTTTATAACTACCTTTTTGTATACTTAATTAATTAATTAGTTAAATCGGTAATCTAAAATGTCCAAAAATAAAAAAACACATAACAAAATTTTTGGCAAACATGTTCATTATTTATAGTAATATTTCGTGATATAAGATTGAGAACAATTTTATTTTATAATTAGTAATGATAATTTACATACTATACCTACCTACTTAAATAGTAATTTTTTTTTTGAAAACTGTATTTTGGGGATAAAGATTGGCCCCCGAAACCAATGGCACCCTGGACCTTGCCCCCCCGCCCCCTTAATCAGGACCTGATAACATATCATTATATCATATTTTATAGTGTAATAAATTGATAATTTACCACAAAATAACAAAAATGAGAATAAGGCAATTAAAGACACCTACAGCGGAAAAAGAGATTTAAGGCAAAATGATGTTTACCCTCTAGCAATCTAGCATAGAAATTAAATGAAACAAATTTTCATAAAATAATTGACTTCTTATCATTTACCACAAAAAAAAGCATTGTTTTTGCTTGAAAATTTGTACCCTGCTAATTAGTAATTCCCATGACTAAAATAAATAAACATTTGTAATGCTTATAAGGTTTAAGTTATTACTAATTATTATTTATTAAAATAGTTCATACCACATACAACAGTCTATCAATATTATGATTTATTAGTTATTAGTTATTACCACGAACTACTACATGTCGTGGTTATTACGTAACTAAAATTTAAATAATTATTATTGAATTTTTTCATAAAGAATTACAACGTTGTCGTTTCATGGAACAATATGCGCAATCAATTATTGTTCCCGTCATTATCATTTATCTGCCAGACAACGTCGGAGGACGGAGATAGTAGCAATACGCAAACTAGTAAAGCAAACTGAACTGATCAAGCAAGTTCATTTTCAAAAAACATCTGTGTCTGTGTTTGATTTAAAAGAATTAATAATAATTATTATTATATATTCTTATTACGAATTACGATTACCTATAGGTATAACTTTTTGATTTCAAATTTTCAATAATTATTTTTGTTCAATTTCATTTAGTTTCAATTAATTCTTGAAATTTCTATTTTCTATGCTGTTCATTGAATTTATATGGCTGCCTAGTTTATCACATCATTATCGAATTTATGACTAACCTTGTTCGTCGTGGGCCTAATACCAAATTCCCAGGTGTCCTTGTGTTGGTGAGTCTTTGTTTCCGACTGTCTAAATGAACGAGGATAGTTTGCAACCCAACGGTATACTACAACAGCCGTCACCTACTACATCTATTTACCAGCCAATCGTACCTGACATTGAGTTCGAACAGCCTTTAAGCGACAATCTGGACGCCAAAGATAGGGAAAATCAACCACTACTGGGACGCATGGATCATGCTCCGGGTTATAATCATTTTCCTGGTAACTAAATTGATGCATTTTAAATTATATACAATAATATAATATAAAGACATCTGCTAATAGTACATTACTTCTAAGTAGGTATTTAATTTTTTGCCTTATTGATATCAGTATCATTATTAATTATAATATTATGTATTATGTACATATGTGTTAAAAGATATTAGTAATAAGACTAATTTAGCTAATATATAAAATATTAAACCACTTCTAATAGTAGGTATGTGTAATAAATAATGACTAAATACATTATACAACTAGGTATTATCGATAATTAACAATTAACATTAATCTGCTAAATTATAATCATTCATAGCTAATTAAATTATGTAATTAATACCATTTCATTGATGTTTAATTAGTTTTAATTACATAATTATTTAAAAAAATAATATTTAACATCCTTACTATTTATGTTTTTCCAAACTTGTATTGTTTGTATAATCATTCTCAGGACCTACATTTAAAAATATTAATATCTTCATTGTGAAATTTTTCAAACTATAATAATTAATAATCAATAAAACCTAAATGTTTTTACTATTTGTACACCCTAATGAATTGTTATTGAAAAGAAGGTAATTTAAAATAAAATAAATATAGGTAATTACTATAATTAATTTTGTATGTTAATTACCTAAATAGGCATTATAGGATATCTATGACAAAATGTTATACTTAGTGTAATAGGTAATAAGTTTAAATTTATTTAGTTTGATTGATTGACAATAGTAATAAAATTAGGTATCTACCTGGCATTATTACATTTTTTGATGCAGTTTCTATTTAAAAAAAAATAATGTAAATTAAATTGTATACGAGTGTTATGCTACAATGAGTCAGCACTATACCTAGATATGTATTTAAACTATAGGGATAATTGCCATATGGCAAGTTGAATTCTAATATCGCATATACCATTTATGGTGGAATATATTTTTCATAAATGAAATGTTTTAGGTATATAGGTACCTAACTATTAATTTGATTTTTTCCTTCATAGCTGACTTAAAAATATGATTTCTAACAATTGTAGAAATAATAATAATAATGAATAACTATTTTTAAGTGTAGATAATACAATACCTATTATTTTATCTGAATTGGTATTGGTATGTCAATTAAGCACTATAACATTTTTTATTTTTTTAACTTAAAGTAACTGTTGGAAATTTGTAGTTTTATCAGTTAAGCATAAATAGTTTAATAAAATTTTTTATTTATGGTAGATATTATGTAAACAATTTGGATGTTTTATAATTGGGGCCTATGCTATGACGTACAATTTAAAAATAAAAGAAATATTTTTAGAATGGATGAAACAATAAAAAATATCAATAAAAGTTGAAATAATATTGGGAAATTGGTATTGGTTTAAAAAAAGGCTACTATACTTTCTTTTAGACAATATCTAAAGTATTTTAAATTACAAATATTGGTTTTTCTTAGAAATAATATTTTATTTTATCAATCACGTGCAGTTTTATTCTTTTAAAAAAAAAAATATTTTATTATTCTAGTCAATTATATATATATATATATATAATGTACAATGATTATAATAAAATGTCTAAGATAATATTAGAAAATATATAGTTAAGGTACTTATTATATTATAGCATTATGTATATATAAATATATTTAATATAGAATAATTATGCTATGTAATCAGTTATTTAATATTGAAAGTTCATAACTAAAGGTCAATTGTTATTTTTTATATCTGTTTGCCACTGGGTATTGATTGAAGCTGTATAATGTTTGTGTATAGTATCACATCTAAGTATTTTTTAATAGGTTATATTATGATGAGAAATTCATTCAATTATATACCACACCTCTTAGACTAAACTTAACTCGCATTAAGTACTCGACTTAATGCGTCAATATTGTTTAGAAATAATGGATGATACTACATAATATTATTATCATGAATTCTGATAAATGATAATACTTAAATTGTTGTTTATATTATTATATGTATTTGAGTATAAAGTTATTTTTAGTAACTTTTAGTGAAGTAGTAAGCCACATGATAAATTTAGACAGTTTAATATTGTTTTATAATTTATTGTATTTTAAACTCATGATGTTCGAAGATATATCTATAGTTGATTATGATTGTTATGAAAAATATGGTAAATTTTATATTTGTTATTTAAGTATTATGTATAAAGAATATGCAATTAAATTTAAGTTCATTCGTTATTTCATTTCTTTGTAGATGATCCGGCATTCAGTTATGTTATTAAACAATCAGAATTAGCTATAGATAATAGCGTCTTCCCTGAACGTATTTATCAAGGGTCCAGTGGTAGCTATTTTGTCAAAGATACAAATTGTGTAAGTTTTATTTACAAATATATACTTTATTTTAAAGTAAATTGTTAAAATGTCAATTTAGCTTATACAATTATTAAAACAAATTATTTTATACTTTAGAAAACTATTGGTGTTTTTAAACCAAAAGATGAAGAACCATATGGATTGTTGAATCCAAAATGGATCAAATGGCTACATAAAAACTGTTGTCCGTGTTGTTTTGGCCGTTCGTGTTTAATACCTAATCAAGGATACCTGTCTGAAGCTGGTGCCAGCCTTGTATCAGTTAAACTTGGATTGAATATTGTACCAAAAACTAAGGTTGCAAAGTTGGTTAGTGAGACATTCAACTATGGACGTATAGACAGAGAGAAGACTAGAATGAAACATGCTATTAACGATCATTTTCCTAAATTGGGACGGCGATTTAATAGACTTGGTCTTAGGCCCAAAGTATGTAAAGTGAATTTCGATTTAATTGAATAATTGGATAATTTGTACACTATTACTTTCAGATAGGATCCTTCCAATTATTCATGGAAGGTTATAAAGATGCTGAATATTGGCTTAGGCGACTTGAATTAGCTCCATTGCCATTAAATCTTCAATCCCGTTTTCAAATTCAATTTGAAAGGCTTGTTGTGTTAGATTACATTATTCGAAACACTGATCGAGGTAATGATAACTGGTTGATTAGGTATGATCAACCGAGCTTAAGCACAAGCCCAAATGCTAGCCTTACAAATTCTACAGTCAGTGAAAGCTCAAATGTAAGCTAAATTATTGTATATTTCTTTTATTTGTTTATAAACATTTAAATATTTAAATAACTAATAATTATTATATTAATAATATTTATCGGTGTCCTCGTTTCTATAGGAATGGAATAGTGTTCAAGAACCAGACATAAAGATAGCAGCTATTGATAATGGCTTAGCATTTCCATTTAAACACCCTGATTCATGGCGTGCATACCCCTACCATTGGGCATGGCTTCCACAAGCAAAGATTCCATTCAGTAAGGATACAAAAGAACTAGTATTGCCTTATCTGTCTGATATGAACTTTGTTCAAGATTTGTGTGATGATCTTTACACTTTGTTTAAGGTAAAAAGAAAAATATTTATCATATATAAGAAAAGATTTTGAAAATTTTAAATTATATCATAATATCTAAGCTCCACAAAACAAAAAAATCCAACTAAAATAAATTCAGTTTACCACTTCGATAAATCATTTATTTCCTGTTCAACATTTTCTTATAGTAGTTTTATGTACACAAATAAATATTACCAAAAATTTCAAAGTTAAATTGTTTCTTGTACCATTTAATTGCTACAGTAATATTAATACAGTATATACTCGACCTATTTTTGTTTGTGAAAAAAGTTTTGATTTTCAACTCAATATCTTAGACATTTGATAAAATTAGATATTTAACCAGTCGTTGGTGACGTTGATATTTTCATATCATTAGTGACGTGTTAGCGTTTCGCTCACATTTAATTATTTTTGGAAGGGTGAAATTGGGAAAAGTGGACTGACTAATCTATAAGTAGACAATACAACGAATCTAAATCAGTTTTAAAAACTATTATCGCATTACTAGGTCGATCAGTATGATCAGGGGCGGACTGGCCCAGGGTGCTATACTCCAAGTAGCACCCCGGGCCCCCGTTTGTATTTATGATCCGGGCCCCCGATTACCACAGTCAGTATACGGTATAATACTGGTATAATACGGTATTATACAAAATAAAATAACATATTTCAACATCTCTACAAATAAACAACATGTTATTCTTATTTTTTTTTTATATTTACTTATAAAAAAAAGGGCTCTTTCCTAATATAGGTAGGTTTGAAAAAAAATTACGGGCCCCTAATTAATTTTGCACCCCGGGCCAAAAATAGCCAGTTCGCCCCTGAGTATGATGGAAGAAATATTAGTATGTTTTGGCTAAAATAACTGGCCGCCGTCGGACCGCCGATCCCCGGCGAGCAAATACTGGTAACCGTCGACATTTGATGGTAATAAGACGGAAAGTTTATATATAGTTTAGTTATTTTCCACGTATTTATTTCCATAAGTAACTTGTATGAGCATACTAAAAATATCGATATAAGCAAAATAATTTGAAGCCAATGGTTCCCAAAATAACAGTTATGTGAGCGAAATGCTCATAGCGTCATCAACGACGGGTTAAACGAATAATAAAAATTTTAATTATATTGTTGTAATTGAAAAATATTCATTGCGGGAACTTGAAACTCTAACGAAGGTACATACTTATATTTTATGTGATATTTATATTAGCGCAATGTCATTTTGAAAACTTAGTTAAATTTTAAGGTATTACCTATTTATACCACAAACCTATAATTTATACCATTCTATTTTAATGCAACATTAACTCAAAAGTTATGAACAATAGTAAATTATATAAATATATTATACTATTATAATAATGAAATGTTTAATAATATAATTAATATAATGTTTTTGGGAAATTAAATCAACTTACTGTAGTACCACCATTAAAGATAGTATGGTTGCACAATGAACCATAATAAAATGATGCTCCGAGTTTCCTTGTTATCACAACGACTAGCAAAACCAAACATTGATGTTCCAATCGTTTAAATATTGTATCGTATATATAAATCATATAATTGTATGCCTAGTGGCCTATGGCTAGTACTTAATTTTTACTCTATGAGCGCTAGCAAAAGCTTCTAGAGTATCATTGATAATAAAAGAAACTATGAGCATCATTCAATTGTTTCTTATCATAATTCGTTGGGCAACCATACTATCTTTAAGTACAGCAAGGCGGTTACCTAATTTCCCCCTTTTTTTTTCTTAAATCAAAATTTTGTGTTATAGGTCAATTTTTGATTGAATTGAATTATGAAATATAACCTCGTAACCAATTTACGTGTAATAATGTTTTTTTTTTTAAATAAATAAATTGTACCTATAAAAGTTAAACAGTGACTATCTAATAAATTGTATTGCATTAAGGTTGACTTAAAAAAATATAAATATATGTATAACATAGACTAACTGTACCTATAATACTACAATTTTATTTTTAAAAATTAGCAAAGCTAATTATTGTTCATATATTTCAACTTACAGATAGACAAAGGATTTGATAGACATATGTTTGAAAAGCAAATGAGTGTTATGCGTGGACAGATATTAAATTTAACTCAAGCTCTAAAAGATGGTAAAAGTCCTGTACAACTTGTTCAAATGCCAGCCGTTATTGTTGAACGGTAATGACAAATAATATTAATTCAGTATCTATAGTTTGGCCTTTACTGTTAACAATTATTTGATTTGCCCAAGGTTACCCTTAGCTGTACTTTATCTTAAATAAGAGAAACTTCAGGTGGCAAAAAAAATTTTGCCTGTCAGATTTTGCACAAAAAAAAAGTGATTTTTAGACTAAAAGATTCAAATTATTGTTAGTGTCATAATGAATAATCTATACATATAAAATCCAATTACCACTTAGTCACTGATCGCTGTAACTCAAAAACTACACAACATACGAACTTGAAATTTGGAATGGAAGTTCTCTCATATTTTCACCGTGCAATAAGAAAGGATTTTCAAAAATGTTGCGTTTTAATGGAGTAATTAACAATTATAATTATTCACCGTCAATATGTATTGTACTGCACAGCACGGGCGCACGGCGGTCCGCCGATTTTCAGATACGTGCAACCTATCCTTTTTGTCTGAAGGTCAACAATAAGAATTGATCCAAGAAGTTTATCGATAAAAATAATCTCATGCATCGCGCGTACACCAATAATCCAATTATATTTTTAAAAGATAAAATAACCCCCCAAAATATATTAATATAATATAAATACTCCTAAAAATCTGGGATGATCAACTGTGACTTCAATACTATTTTAGGTACACTGTATACACATTTTTTTTCAACTACAATACTGTACTAATATATAGGCTATATTTTATCTCCCATCTCACTGTATCCGCAATGTACCGCAGGTAGATTGCCTACCTGATAATATACTGTTCGCATAACCATAAGCGAAACTCATGGGCAACGCCACGCGGCTAAAAATTAAAATATAATATGATTTTGTTTCCATACCTATGCTGAGCGAATTACACCCAAAAGGAATTAATTTAACACAACTTTTTTCCCGGGCAACGCCGGGTTATTCAGCTAATATAAACACAAAAATATCATATTTTTATTCATAGATATTACAATTACAGCTGAAAAAAAAGTTGTTCAAAATCTTCTTGACCAAAATCTAGAAACCTATTCAGGACATTTCTAGGAAATATTGGTCGAAAACTCATAACAATAAATAAATATACTAATGTTCGTTTACAAATACTTAAAAGTAATTTTAATGTCATTGTGTTAAATTGCTTATATTAATTTTCTTAAAACACTACCGACTAGAGCCCCTTAACTGTGTTATTCTTAGCAAAATGCAATCAAGCTATATCCAAAATAAGAGCTACCAAGTGGCTACGGGTAAAACCGGTTTTCTTATGTATATCAGGGGGTATATATATATATCTTATTTTGCACAGGGTATATGCGGGTTATTAGAATAATAAAGTGACACTCCTGAGTCTTGAGAACACAGCACCACAAGGTGTGTGTTAACTACACCCATTACATAGAAGCCTGCCAACTGAGGTTACTCTTATTTGAAATAATATGTACATTTACTAACAATGAATTAAATTATTAAAAGTTTATTTTATAAAATAATACTTTTGTTAAGCTTTGTACAAAGTTATTATTTTATTTTCCAGGTCTAAAGGTCATGTGGGAACTACTTCCAAGTTTCGTTCATTCAGTGATACATTTACTCAAAGATTTCAAAACAAAAGTCCTTTCTTTTCCTGGTGTTAAATGCTCTTTATTTATAATACATACATTTTAATAGTGGTCAGTGTATTTTTAAAATTTTATTATAATTGCAAAATTACAGCTAATAGATTTTTTATGAAATTTTCTTTATTTTTGTTGCTTAAGTTTTTTGATTAGTTAATTGTTGGTTTTAAATGTTTTAATACATACATTGTCTGATCATCACAATTACTATTAAGAAAATATAATCCTTGAGATTTTAAATTAAAAATATTTAAGTGATTTTTTTTATTATGTGATTTACTTCTGTTGATAATGAAGTAAATCTCTTAATTTTGCATCTAGTTCTAGTCTCAAGTTAATATCCTAATAATTAAATTAATTTATATGTTATACATTGAAAAGAATGTCAAAATTGTGTGTAATATATAATAATAGAAGGCTGTGGATGTAATAAAAATAATAACTTGATATTTTTTCGGAAAACAGGGATAAACAGCCTATAGTTATTTTAATTGTATTTTTTTTAAATTAAAAATTAAGGTTGCATTTGGAACTGAAGCAATATATTATATTAAGCATTTGTTTAAATCAATTCTATAGTTCTGTAAGTCTGAGGCAAAACATTGCAATTATTCTGCAGTTGATAACTGATATTTTATATTTAATTCAGTTCCTAGTTCAATCGTAATTTGTTATTTACATTTATTTTATAAGTTATTTTTCTGCATTGTAGTTTAATAATAATTATTTTTTCATTCCACCATTAATTTCTAAACATATTATTGTTATTTATACTCAAACATTAAATAAAATATTAAACAAAAATAAAAAAAGTTTTATTCAATTTTTATATAGGTAGTTGTACTAGTTTATACTAATTGTCTAGGCGGATTTCCGGGGGTATTATTTGAGTTGGGTTTAGGATGTTGGAGGGGGGGGGGTTAGCCCCACTCACCAAACAGACGGCATTTTAGTTGTGTTGGATACTGGGATCGAAGCCCCCTCATATTTTTAACTTCAATGTGATCCCCTCGATCACATGTTTCCCGAATGATGTTAAAACTGTTAGCCTTCATTGACATTTTAATGGATTTACGACTTTTCTAAGTGAGATTGGAATCGTTTAACAACAGAATATAGGCTCTTTTCGGTCCATACTAATGTCTTTCACTCTTTCCTATCATATGCATGATCTAGATCTCCATTCCTCTCTTGTCTCAAGTTCATTAAATCCTTTTTAACTGAATATAACCACTGTTGCTTCGGGCAACCCATGGTATTTTCCTATTATTTATACTGTTTTGGGATCTCCAAATGTGGCCTGCCCACTCCACTCTTGTATTTCTTACTTATTGGCCTATATTTCCTTTTTTGTACAATCATTTCAGCTGTTCGTTTGTTCTTCGCTCCCAAACATGAGTATCAGGGTCATATTATTAAGGTCCACTAATCTTCCTTAAAACTTTTCTCTCCAAAATATTTAATCTCTTATCGCCTGCTGTTGTAACCCAGGTATTTTTATTTTTTTTCCGTTTTGAACCGACTGCAGAGGAGGGTCTATTTGCGCAATACACAATAAATCACATACATATATACATATGACGAATAATAAACCAGGAAATGGGCGATTGAGCTTTGCCACCTAGTAATGCCGAGTCTTGTTTTTCGCTCCTATTTTCGGCCTGGTGTTGCACGGCCTGGAATCTCTTTCTGCTGATTTGGAGCGGTTCTTGCTTCAATCTAAGCTAGCCTCGGTAGCCCAGGTATTATAAGTACTGATATGACACACCAGTTGTGTGATACATAAATTTTCTTTAGTTTTACCTGCCATTCATTTTGGCTTAACCAAGTGTGACATGGGCACATGGCAAAGTATCAACCATTTCCTGCTTTCAAGTGGAGCTTAACTTCTTTATGCATGCATAACAAAATATAGTTAAATGTAGTTCCTATTGTTTATATTGACAATTGACCCCAAGGTATTTTAATTCCTGTACTTGTTGAAAAGATATTCTATCAACTTTCCAGTCTGACTCGTCCTCATCATTTTGTATGCTTATACATATTACTATTGAGTATATAATACACATATTATATTTATTTTCTCCTCATTCACCGACAATCCCAAATATCTGCCTACTTTCATTAAGCTAGACATACTATCTGTAACATCCTCTTTTTTATCGCCCATGATTATTACATATCGTCTGCATAGGCTGTAATAGAGTGTATGACTTCCATTCTGCATTGTTGTTGCATTCTCAAATGTTAGATTAAAAAATAGTTAATAAAGCATCACCCTGTCTTAGTCTTTTATCGGTTTCAAAAGAATCTGAAAGCTCAACGTGTACCCTGATTACACACTTTGTGTTATTATTGCATAACTTTTTTAAGTTTACAATTTTAGTTGGTATTTCTTAGTTTGTCAGGATCTTCCATAATTTCTCACAAAATTATAATATCATAAGCTTGTTTGAAATCCGCGAACACTAAACGTATATGGTATATCTTTATTATATTTATGAAGCTTGCTTAAAATTAACCGTACTATGAATATGTGGTCAATCGTCAACTTCCCACTTCCCCTCTTGAAGCCACATCGCCCACATCGATAGTTCCCCTTTACACTCTTTGATATCTCTTGTATTCTCCTTTGAGACTTAGAGAGGAATAAAGACAATCCCTTTTACCCCACATCCAAATAATTTATGTCCCCAAGTTTAGGGGGGCATAGTGGCCATGGACATCCTAGGCATCATCAACTACCTATAAGGCTATAAATAATAATTTCTTTCAAAAATCTGTGTATAAATTCAGAGTGTTCTTAAATTATAATCACGGCCTACAAATTTTACTATTGGATACATGTTTTCTCCTCTATATAGGCCTAATATAATAGTGGGTGAATAGTTAAAAGTAAAATTGTTGGACCGGACTGCGTCTCTGATAGCCTGATGAGAAGATAAAAGTCAGTTTTACCTAAAAATAAATTGGTTTGTATCACAAAAACCTCTCAGTCCAACCATTGTGATCTGTAATCTGTTTAATGTAAGGAGGGTACATGTATAAAATATAAATGTATGCATACATACGAATAAATAATTACCTACATAATATTATTTAATAAAGTTTTAAACGTACTTTTTTGAGTAGATTCGTGGAATAATCTGCGTAGACGTAAAATATTCAAAATTGCAAATTTCAAAAGGTTATAACGTTGGAACTATAAGTGTGACTGACAAATTCTGATTGTAACATTATGCTTAACTCGTTAAAATATACCTATATAAGTTTTCGAAAAAATTCCCAAAAATCGAGCTAAATTGCATTATTTCAATATATTTGTCTAATATTCAATTTGCAATAGTGATTACTGAATACTGATAATTGTTTATTACGAAGTAATATTAGGTAGGTACCTATATTATATTTACGGCAACCGCCAACCATAGGTAATATGGGATTTGTTGTTTCTATAAAATAATATACTATATATTAGATAGTGCTGGACAGGATAAAAAACCACGGACTCATTTTAGACCCAACAATTCGTTGGGAAACAAATAACCTCATGCAAGATACAGCAGTGGACGAGGAAAAGAGGGCGATATACCAACCATGCGTCCCCATACTTAAGAACCAATACAACATCAACAACTGGGACGTCGTGGGTTTATGGTTTTTGGGCCCGAGGTACCGCATCTTGCTTTCTGAGAATTTTTTTCAGAACCCATGGACTAAACATCTTTGATCTAGTAAAAATATGTTTGTGTATTCTAAGGGATACACTCAATATTATAAACTACCACTTATATTCGTAAACCGTAATATCATTGTTTATCTTCTGTATAAATTTTATTTATTTCTATTTTATCTTATTATTCAATATTTAATCTGTATTTTTTTTTAAAAAATAATTAATGCTACCCGGTTGATATCTCATCCATTTAGAACGTACAGTAATTTTATTTATATATTTATTTACTATAATTTTATAATTTTTAACAATCCTATGTATTTCAATATTGAACTTTGTATACTGTGTCTTTTGGCAACCCGCATGGTGGGCAGTCCGCTTAAT
>NC_042494.1:17442496-17475314 GCF_005508785.2 Acyrthosiphon pisum | reverse complement strand
CCATTCATTTTGGCTTAACCAAGTGTGACATGGGCACATGGCAAAGTATCAACCATTTCCTGCTTTCAAGTGGAGCTTAACTTCTTTATGCATGCATAACAAAATATAGTTAAATGTAGTTCCTATTGTTTATATTGACAATTGACCCCAAGGTATTTTAATACCTGTACTTGTTGAAAAGATATTCTATCAACTTTCCAGTCTGACTCGTCCTCATCATTTTGTATGCTTATACATATTACTATTGAGTATATAATACACATATATTTATTTTCTCCTCATTCACCGACAATGCCAAATATCTGCCTACTCTCATTAAGCTAGACATACTATCTGTAACATCCTCTTTTTTATCGCCCATGATTATTACATATCGTCTGCATAGGCTGTAATAGAGTGTATGACTTCCATTCTGCATTGTTGTTGCATTCTCAAATGTTAGATTAAAAAATAGTTAATAAAGCATCACCCTGTCTTAGTCTTTTATCGGTTTCAAAAGAATCTGAAAGCTCAACGTGTACCCTGATTACACACTTTGTGTTATTATTGCATAACTTTTTTAAGTTTACAATTTTAGTTGGTATTTCTTAGTTTTTCAGGATCTTCCATAATTTCTCACGAAATTATAATATCATAAACTTGTTTGAAATCCACGAACACTAAACGTATATGGTATATCTTTATTATATTTATGAAGCTTGCTTAAAATTTACTGTACTATGAATATGTGGTCAATCGTCAACTTCCCACTTCCCCTCTTGAAGCCACATCGCCCACATCGATAGTTCCCTCTTACACTCTTTGATATCTCTTGTATTCTCCTTTGAGACTTAGAGAGGAATAAAGACAATCCCTTTTACCCCACATCCAAATAATTTATGTCCCCAAGTTTAGGGGGCATAGTGGCCATGGACATCCTAGGCATCATCAACTAGGTACCTATAAGGCTATAAATAATAATTTCTTTCAAAAATCTGTGTATAAATTCAGAGTGTTCTTAAATTATAATCAAGGCCTACAAATTTTACTATTGGATACATGTTTTCTCTTCTATATAGGCCTAATATAATAGTGGGTGAATAGTTATAAGTAAAATTGTTGGACCGGACTGCGTCTCTGATAGCCTGATGAGAAGATGATGGGGGGGGGGATACGACATCAAAATCCCTGCCCCCCCCCGTAATTACACATTTACGCCACTGAAACATTATAAACGCTCTTTAGCGAAAATCAAATACCTTCCTAGCTTGCCAGGAAATGGAACATTAGGATTATCTAGTTTATATTGGCAAAGATCGTGGAAGGGGCTTACAGGACCTTTATCAAAAAAAAAATGTCTACAAGAAGGTCAAATTAAATTTTTATGAGCGTTTGAAATTCATATTTTTACAACATTTGATATTCGCTCGATTTCTCATGTGACGATTTTCTTATTTAATTGTAATTAAAAAACGAATGACTGTAGATATTTGAAAATTTCACTGAATGTTAATATTTTCATTTTTTATACACCATAAAATTTTGAAAATATTTTGACTTTTTTTGAGCTGCTTACGGACATTCTCAGTTTTCAATTTGTTTAGTTTTTTTTTCTATAAATATCAATAAAATTTTGTTTGTTGGGTAAAAAAGCGTAAAAATTTATAAAATGGTCAACTTTTATATCTAAGGATTGAAAATTTAAAACAAGATTCCACATAAGTAGTTAATTCTGTTAAAACACATAAGCACAGTTTATTTTTATACTCATTTTAAGTTCAAATTTGGACGAAATTAGATATTTAAATACCTAGAATAACTATTTTAGTTATTTTGTTTTGATTGTATAAAATTATTCGTGGGTACTTGAAACTTCTAATGTATACTATTATATATCTATGATAGTATCACGGTTTGTTGTTGATGTATAACGCGTTATAACTTTATAAGTACTTAATGAATATTGTGATATGATTAATTTGGAATTTATTATAGGTACCTATTATAGGTCAACTTTTTTTAATACCATAGATGAGTTTATAATAAGTCTTATACCTAGACTGACATACCGTCTCCGCTCAGAATCGTTTTTCTTATACAATGATATTATATCATTGAATTCAAATTTAATACCATCCATTATACAGTGACCCACTTGTAATCTACTGTACAGCAGAGTGACATCCTCTTACCCTCCTTTTTTTTAAATTAAAAATGCTTATCACACAAATTTCAAAACTGAGTTATCGTAAACCTCACATAATATGTGATATTATATTATAAACATATAATGTTCTTACCATCATCTATCAAGTTTCATATTATGTCAATTCCACAGATATATAAATATATATATATAATATATACATTTTTATATATTTGTGGTATGATCTATCATCTATGACTATAACAGAAGGAAAAGTCTTTTGAAATGTTTAAACTGGGTGAGAGGATGCGGCTTCGCACTCACCCCACCGAAGCTGTGGTAAAATTATAATTTATTATTATTCTTTTGTATTCAAATTATTGGCGCCATTTTATCAGTGTGTCCAACGTAATCACTTTGGATATTTTTTTGTACACGACGGTTGTAGGCTCTCCCACCACTCATCACTTCACCAATTAAACACAAATACCAAACATGTCCAATGTCCGGTCTACCGCAGTGGCGCACTGTAATTTGTATAAACAGGTACGGACGTAAAGTACAAAAGCTAGTGAGTAGTGGCAACCGTGGTTCGTGAAACGAGTAACTAGTAACTTCGTAACATTGTGATTTGTTGTTGACGATTGTTTGCGTTGCGGCCATTTTTGTTATACATTTTTCACTGCAGACCCCTGAGCGTGGTTTCAGGTTTGCGCTTACTAAATAAATTTTTCGCCGCAATCGACTCAAGATGGACTTGAGCTTAGACGAACTTATCAAGAGCAAACGGTCAACGTCTCGCGGCGGACGTCGTGGTGGCGGAAGACAAGGCGGTTCTAGAGGCGGCGGTGTCAAACGCGGAGGCGGTGGTGGCGGAGGATCGAATTTCCGATCAAATGGTGCTGGTGGCGGTGGCGGTGGCCCTATCCGTAGAGGCAGACCGATGGCCAGGCGTTCAAATGGATTTAGTCCTTATTCCAAGGTGAGAAGCACGTGAAAGTCGTCGAGCTTTTGTTAGCGACTATTTTGGGTCGCCGCATGTTTGTAAGAGCTATTTCCACGAAGTAACCATTCTGTTTGCATGTGGAGGAAAGAGTATTGGTTATTACTTTTTCCGATTAAACAAACAGTAATTCATCGTCATAGAAATCGTATGGTGGAACTATATCATAAGACATACCTAGTTGGTGTTTATGCCTTATTTTCTTCGGCAGAATGATGGGTTGGTTGTTGTCAACAATCAATATGTTTTGGACAATTGTAACAAACAGTGTGCCGCAGTGTGATGTATTTACACCGAGGGTAGAGCTATAGCTTATAATGCTATGGGTACACAACGTATATTCTTAAAGTTAAGAGGGGTAGCTGTATGCCTGTATCCCTCCTATTTTACGTATACTGTAACAATCACTTGGTGTGTTTGAAAACTTACCATCTGTAATTTGACAACTGCTGTTTATATATATTATTACAAAGCTAACTAAATTAGTATCTATACTCAGTACTCTGTTTCATGAGAGAACAGTCCAAACATGCCGTGGCCTAACTAAAATCGGGGTTCTGTCCATCCCCTTGTGACATGCTATATGGAAACCGGTTTTAATAGCGGGTGAATGGGGAGAACCATTGAATAAAGGTACCAAAGGTGATAGGCAATTAATATTCATTAGTATTAGTTAGAACAATCAAACAACTTTTCAGTTCATTCGGTTGCGGGATAAAGGGTTTTTATGACTCCTAGGTTTCATGGTGGACATTTTTTGGATGGGTAGTTAAATTATTGTAAGCAATAATATAATTATAAGTTAAGTTGTCTTCAAATTCCAAATGCTGATATCCACAAATGTAGTTGGGTGGGTAGATGGGTAAATTGAATTGTGCATCATGGTTTATACAAATTTCAATAAGTGTTCAGTACAAAACTGATAATATATTGTCATGCCTGAAAATTCCTATGATCACTAAAGAATAGCTCAAACACAAAATATGGGCTCAGTGAATGTATTATATCAGAGTTCCCTAGATGTAATATATTATATTACATTATTTATAATATTATTATTATTATTATTATTATTATTATATATTAATGATTCATATGTTTATTTATTTATAACTATATTTTTTTAGGGTGATGTGAATGGATCATGGACTCATGATATGTACGAAGGACCTAAAAGACAACAAATGAGGGGTGGTCTATCGACTACCAATATTCATAAGATAGTCATATCAAATTTGGATTTTGGGGTTACATCAACAGATATACAGGTTTGATTAAGATTAAAACCTAGATTTATTTGTCAATGTTTTCTTATTAATAACACTTTGAAATGCCTGTTTCATTTTTGTTCCTAATTTAATTTGGTAATTAACTATTTTTCAAACATTTATTTTGTTTTATTTAAATAGTAATGTTTGGGTACAGTTAATAATATATTTGTTTCACGGATATATAAATGCCGTTATAAGTGGTTTATTTACTATCATAAACATTTTAGAAGAAATATCTAATGTTAATTTTTGTTATTTTAATACTTATTATTAATTGTTAAATGTTTAGTTCTATACTTAATATCAACTGTAATTTAATTGATCTAAAAACTTAACAAGCTTTAAGTAAATCAAGACGAGCACTTCAATTTTAATAAATTTCTTATTAATTGAAATGTGGAGTAAAGTTTTTATAACCTTGGGATATAAAACAATTTATTAAACAATAGATATCTGCAAATTAAACTACTTTTAGGCCTGAATTTATTATTTAATGTGAATAAATTCGAAAACATTATTTTTCCAGGCATCTTCAGCCGATTGCAGCTTGAAGATACCTAGATAGAATGTTCGCCACATGTTAGATCCACTATTGGTTCAAAGCTGGGGTTTCATTTGTGTTGTAACTGCCGTCCGAGAACGACCCATGGACAGTGTTTTCTCTTTATAATTTCTATACCTGGCTACTCAAGATATAATTATTACAAAAGAATTCGGTTTTCACTACAACTAGTGAAATATTTTTTTGCCTAAATTTAATTCTGGGAAAATGGCCCAATATTAAAATGCCACTGACTACTAAACATGATATTTTGTAACTCATTTTTGAATATGCGAGTTGACATATTTTAAATTGCTATATTTATCATAGTGTCTTAAGATATTATGGTAGTCATGAGTGCTTCACTGAATTATTGACAAGCATGGACAGTGACAATTTTAATTTAAGTAATGCACATGGCGTTTTGAAAAGTATTTTTCACGGGTACACCAATTGTATTAATTTATTTTTGTTTTAAAAACATCACATTTAAAATATTTGAAAATTATCTACATCATTAAATACATTGATTCTACGCCGACATTTAAGAAAAACATAACAACATCTACATCTTTAAACAGAAGTCATTTTGTCACAACTAGAAGAAGATTTATTCAAAATTACACATTTGGTGTACCTGTTGCTAAAATCACAATTTTATTGTGCTATTACTATCGATAGTATAAAATAAAATTATATTAGGCTAATTTTTTTTTATTAAACACTTTCTTATTATTGGAAAACCGTCCAATAACAAAGTTATGTTGAATGATATGTTTATGAATAAAATATCAATTTCTGAGTCTTTGAATATTACTGTTATATAGTGATATGACAAATTTATGAGGTACTGATTTGGAAATAAAATAGTTGGGAACTATAGTTATTGAGATTATAACTAATTTTGGTGATTTTTCTTGAATGAGTCTTGATGAGTTTTTGGTTTTTGTTGTTTTGTTGTTGGATTCAATGGATCTTCTGTGTTTGATTTTTATTGATAATTCAAATTAAGATGCGTACTTCAACAATGCTGCTGATATATTGGAGAATTCAGAATTACAGATAATTTATCTTCCCAGGAGAAAATGAATTGTTCAGTTAAATAATTGAGAATTTTTAACTTTTATTGAATCATTAAAATCCTATACACTGTATTTGCAAGAGTTAAACAGAGTGAAAATAATAATTTTTTCGACTAATTAAACCAAATTATTGATATTGTATCATTCAAAGAAAAATACATTTTAAGAAAAATAAATGTATATTCTGGTTTCGACTAATAAAACCAGATTATTGATAGTATCATTTGAAGAAGAAATACATTTTAAGAATAATAATATATTTACTGGTTTCGACTAATAAAACCGAATTATTAATAGTATCATTTAAAGAAGAAATACATATCAAGAAAAAATAAATATTTAAAAATTAAAAAAAAGAATTGTTGATACCTTTTATTATTAAACTATCATGTCAAGATTAATGAACTGAAAATCTGTGGAAAAAACATTTTGCAACGATGATCAAAGAATTTTTGAAAAGTTAATAACCTTTTTAGCCAGATATTAAAAATAAATATACGTAATTTAAGAGAAAACCTAATATTACACAAGGAAGCTTTAATTACAACCAACACCATCACTATCATCATCTCCATCATCGCCTTATAAACAACATCAGACTTCTGAAGCTACACTGCTGATTGATTAAAATAAAGTAATGATATTACTTGATGATTAAAAAAAATTTGCTGCTGTCATTTTCTCTCAGTATCTAGAGACTTTTTAAAAAGTAATCTAAACTTTAGTATATTCCTTGATAATTTTATGACTTTCTGGATTTATGAACTTTAAAACTTATCTTGTGAATGATTGTTTACTGTTTAGTATTGGCATGGATGGTTATATATTAAGTGGTGTTGAATGTAAAAGGTCTATTTTAGTGTTTTTTTTTTTTTTACAGGAACTTTTTGATGAATTTGGGCCTTTAAAAACTGCTACAGTTCACTATGATAGATCAGGAAGGTCTTTAGGTACAGCTGATGTCGTTTTTGATAGTAAGAATGCTGCGTTAAAAGCAGTTCGTCAATATAACAACGTTCCCCTGGATGGTATTTATTTTAAATATATTTTTATAGTGTTTTTAATTAATTAGTAATTGTTCATTTAAGGTCGTCCCATGAAGATAGAACTTGCTACAGACTTATCTACTGTTGCTAATCTTGCTACACGTCTGAGTAGACCAGCCCAATTACCAGTCCGGGGTACTCGTGGTGGTAAGTTTTAATTTTGCTGTTTTATTTAGAAACAATATGTCTTAACTTTAATTTTTTTATAGGAGTTAGAGGTAACCGAGGTAACACTAGAGGCGGTCGTGGTAACATTCGAGGCAACAGCAGGGGAAGAGGTGGGGGCAGTAGCAGAGGTGGCAGGAATAATGAAAAAAAGATGCCAAATAAAGATGAACTAGATGCACAACTTGATAGCTTTATCAAAAGCAAGAATAACTGATTGATGTACTTATTTCTTTATTTTCTAATATCTATTTTTAAGTTTAATAGTGTTTGACAATTAAAACAGTGTTATTAGTTATTAACTAAAATAACTCGTAATAATTTATATTAGGTTAAAGTAAATTGAACCTGCAATTATACACTTTTACAATTTAACTACTTTCCAATGACTTGTATATTATTCCCCTTATGTTTTCATGCAAAATATAAACTTTTTTATTGTAATACATTTATTTTTTTTATGTCATTACATACAATCATTAAAATGGCTTAAATTCCTCTACATTTTTGCCCTATAATTTATTTTGATATTTAATTTGAGGTATTTTGTTTTTTTATACAAAGCTGATCAAAAAAATAGTGGTTTGGTATAATATATCATTATTATGTACATTATAAATCTAGGATAAAACTATGTCTTGCAAAATAAAGTGTGCTTACTTCGATTCCTACTGAGCTCTGGCACTCAACGGTTTTCTTATTATCCATCTTCAGTACTTCAGTTGTTCTGTGGTACTGATACTGATTGTAAAGTGGGTGGGGTTCTCTGATAACCGGTGGTTTTGAATAGAGCGTAACAAATTGTTTTGTGTTGTAGACATTGAATTTAAAATGAAACTTAAAATAATAATGGCTTCTTTTTTTAAACTTTATAATCTAATGTAGGAGTTTTTAGATCTTAGCAAATTATTCAGGTTTTCCAATATTACGTTAATTTAAATGTAATATTAACTAGATCACAGACAAGACAGTAGGAGATAACTGCATACTTAATGTCAATAATATTGTCATTTAGCATCGAGAAGGTGGAATTATTTGTTTCATTCATTATTTATGTAATAGAATATGGATCTTAAGTACTTTTAATTTTTGCAAGGCCTAAAGTATGAAAACTACTTTTGGTTCGTTGTTTTTATGATATATTTATGAATAATAGTGACGAGAGGTTTTACCTATCCCTATGAACATAATTTGAACATGTTTACTTATATAGAATTATTTATTTTTGAAACATTCTGATATATAAGGAACAAAATATAATCACTTTTTAGAACATTTTATATTATAATAAATTATCTATTAAATATTTTATATACATACAGGTTACAAATTTTGAATTAGCTTAACACTTGTTTGAATTCACAAAATAATTGAAACTTAATTTTATTACACAGCAACCGAACAAAAAAATACACAAATTGGAAAAATCTAGTTTTCTTAGTAGGGTTTCAAGGAGCTATAAAATATAATGACGACGTTCGTTTGGGTTTCATCCAATATAATATAGTTTAAATATTCATAATCTAAAGTCTTTTCAATGTTTTCCTTTTATCTTTAGAAATTCTTTTCTTTTCTAATGTTTTAGTACCAGCATGTTTTTTTGCTAATGGACCATCACTTGAATCTTCTTCTCGTCCTATCTTCATGCTTTTAGGTATCTGCAATAATTAATGCAATTATGAAACAACGATTATTGTAAACAAATTCTGTTTAAGCTATTGAATTTGTTGATTTTTAAATTCATTAAATAAGAGTTTTAGGTAAAAAATTACTAATAAAATGAATAGTATGAAGCATTGGAATAAAGAATTGAATTGTACATATTTATATTATAAACTATTTAATATTTTAAAAATTATTTACTGATTTAACTAAATAATTATCAATACATTACAAACCAAGTCTTATTTTGTTCCAAAAGAAAATACCTACTCCTGTGCATTGTGACTGGCAGCTACTTTGCTCAATTGGTAAAGACTAAAGGCAATGTTTTTCAAGGACAACATTACAGGTTTAATGTTGCGGCAATATCTCTGCACTGGGCCAGACATAAGTGGTCAGAAGTTTATGTATTTCTTTTGGAACATAGTATAAGACCAGTTTTATTTTTATATAATTAAATATCAATGCATAGGCTTATATTAAACTCTTATACAACGTTTATGTCTTGTTAAGATTGGTTGCTTCACTTAACGAGTAAGGTTACACAATTTTTTTTTTATGAATCGATTAGAATAATATTATCTTAAAATTTAAAAAATACATATACAAATTAAAAACTGAAATGTATACCGGAGCATGAATTTCTGTTATCATTTGCGCTCTTTGGAAATAATGATCATATTCTTCTAATAGTAGTTTGCCAGCTTCTTCATTTAAAGCGGATTCTGCATTTGGTACTATTAATAAACATTTAATCGTCTACAAAACAAAAAAAAATTGATCAGACAACATTTTTAATGAAATATATTACATAACTTACAAGAAGAATATGTTTTATTCCTAAATCTTGTTTCCAATCCCTTTTCAAAGTGTTGACACATATTTCACCACTGCTAGCTACGTTTGGATGGAAAATTTTGGTAAGGAAATATGCTTTAGGAGGTGTATGCGGAAAGTCTTTTCCCAACACCAATTTTACATTGAACCGACCGCCCGCGTACGGTGTACCCGCTGTGCAATAAAAACAGAACACATTTAATTGATTTTATCAGAAGTGTTCGTTTCAAAACTTATAATTTATTAACATACCGGGACCGTCAATGAATGCTTGGATGTCGGTGACATCAGAATCGTTGACGACAATCCGTATGCCTTCCGGAGGGTCTTTTATCAGTTCTTCTTGTTCCCGTACTAGCCTGCGGATAGTCTGGGGTGACAGGTTTTCGACGTTGGAAATCTAAAAAGAACAGAATAAACGTCAAACAAAGAATATTATGACCACGAAAGCAACGAACGTACGGTGATAATACTTACAGAACTCATATTTGTCTCAGTGGACCAAACAATGGATGAAATCCAATGGCACAGTACGCAATCCGCGTTACCGTTACTCGCGAATGGATATTTTATATTTTTATTTTGGATATTTGGAATTTCGGACGCCGACCGAATGTATAACGACTAACGGATATTGTGACTAGGTAATGGATAAACGGGATTGCCTCCGTAAATCTGCGATAGGAGAGAATTCAAAATAAAATTTCACAACAATAATAAAAACGATATCAGTATAATTCAGTTTCTGTCGTGGCATACAATAATAATTGTAAGACGGTCGGCACGGACAAAGGTAGCCATTTTAACGTTTCATTTTCTTCATCACCCCCACCAATGCGTGTTGGGCCAATGGGAATTTCGATATCTCGATTTCGAAACGTAACGGTTTATTTGCGATCGTGTCTAACCGAGAATAGTCGATAAATAACGAGCCGCCTTATAAAAATCAGCCATTTGCAGATTTGCTCGTTTTTTTATAAGTGTTGAGACGTTGAGTGCGTTATGCACTTGTGAATTGCTCAATTGCAGTATATGTGCAGACGTGCAGTATGCACAATGACTGTGCAGTATGCTTTTAATTTTTATGTAATAGTGCAATGCGCATTAACTGAGATGACACATGACAAAATTGTCACGAGATGACACTGGTTACGTTAGTAACTATTGCAGGCTCCAGTCATGACATAGTCAAACATAGTTTTGTTTTGTGACAGTCATGACAATAGTCAATGGCTGCAGTAGTGTAGTCTGCAGCTGACTGTAATCGACTTGTAAATACTATAATATAGTAATAGCACAGATAATCTGATTATATGAAAGTCTATTTATAATTTGTGCCCTGTGCTTATGGTATATAGATCCAAAATTCCAAAATTTATAATACTGTTGCCTATCTGCTACAGAAAATTGACGTCAAACGACTAACAAAAGTAGACCTAAAAGACATTAATACTGGTAATTGGTATAACTTGGTTAATAGTTTATAGCCCGTAGTTATTTGGTTATGACTAAATAGTAAATATTATTATTATTAGTATATTAACATAATAATAAATAATATTATACTATATTTTATTAGTATTAGTTTCACTATTTCCGATATAGTAATTATGGCTTTGTGCATCGTATTTTAATTTTTATTGATTCACCAACTCAATTTATTGAACTAATATATTTTTGTACAACCGGGCCATAATATTATTGGGGAATCGGAGTGAAGCTACAAGTCTATACCCTTTTCCAAAAGAGAAGACACCAGGCGGCCACAGACAAATCCGGTTTTGCTACGTAAATCTGGTGTCTTCTCTTTTGGAACAGGGTATAGTTTAATATATTTTCTACGATACTGCCTAGAACTGCCTATTCAGTACCACGGCTATAGATAATATTATCTATAGCCGTGCTCAGTACTCTTAGAAGTAGGAAGATAGAAGTATAGAAATTAGAAACTCAACAACTGAAGCTGTTGTTTGTAATGTGAGTAATAACTAATATTGAAAAAGTATTTGTATTATACTATTATAGTAATCTATTATCAATTATCATTGTTCTGTGTTCGTGCTCAGCAGCCGATGTTTCTGTTCCATGATCAGTGGTCGACCGCGGCCCGTCGACACTGCAACATCAATGGTCTTTGTGATGGTCTACGGGTGCCGGGTGATGACTTGTGGCGGGGAGTGGGGATGGTGGAGGACTTTCGACGAATGTATTTTGTATATTTTGTATACGTATAATGGCGTCATATTGCTGTCGATCAGTATTTACGCGTTAAAAATACGCGTTCCACGGCGGAAAACGACCCGGAATAACGTAACTCGGCGTACGTCCGACGAGAGGCTGCGTGGCGGGGTGAGTACATTTGACATTGTCGAAATTTTATTAGGTTAGGGACAAAAGTACAAAATCGTCGACGGAACAAACATGTCCGCCGACGGCGGAAGTGACACGGCCTGGGCCAGGGAACGTTTTCGTCGCGTCGAGTGCGCGCTCAGGGTTCTCCGGTTATCCCGTCGAACGTCGAAAATGATTAATAATAATTATAAAAATCGAAATTCCTCCACAGGACACGCAAATTTTATGAATATATATATGTGCGAGAAACAATAATTAAAAACTAACCATGAAAAATAAATAATAATGGAGGAAAAGACGTCGAACAGAATTTTTTAGGTTATAGACTTATAGTCTGGACTCGGGTAAATAATAATAATATTTTCTCGGTGGGAAATCGCTTACTCGGTCGGATCGGTACGGCCCGATAGGTCGTCGCCGATTTTCGGAATTCGTAGTAATTGCGTAGTGTGTACTGACTGCTGTATACAATTGACTATTGAGTACCATTTCCCAACTACAAATATAATAATAATATAGTAATATGTCCCCGTCCATCCCGATCGTTTGTTATAACGTACCCATGTCGTATACGTGAATACTTAATACGTATATTCTAGAATTTCATTTGGATGGCGATCAAGATATTTAAAGCAGATCTTTATAGATCTTGGATGGGGATGATCTGGGGGAATCGGAATTTGATTTTAATATCATATCTGGCTGTAGTATTTCAGTGTTTGTGTACCATTTTTACTTTTTTTGTGTTCGATGTGGACTAGTTGGTACTTGGTTCTCAGTTATTGTTGAGGGTATGGACAATCATTCACATTCAAACATAAGATATGTTTCATTTTAGATATTCCCATAACCACCACCCAGACCCTGTTTCACCATGGACACTGACTTTGTTGAAGAAATTGTGTCTGTCCATTCTGGTAACCAAACACTAGATTTTGATAGGAAGGACAATATTTTATGTCCAGGCACTGTTGTTGACTCTCTTGTCAAGACCGAGTTTTTCAGTCCGGATGACATTGACGGTTTGTCATCAGACGATTGTTTAATACAAACCATTGGGTCCTCATATTTCACCAACAGTGGTACACGTACAAATGAGCTCAATAATATGACTAGAGCGGTCATGGAATCTGTGCCATATGCCGATGGGTTACAATACTTAGCCGCCATATCTTCATTCAGTGATAATTTTAAGGTAGCAGATTGGTTTTAACAATCTAAATCAAACACTACCTAATCACATTTTACATTTTCATCTTAAACTATATTTGATTGTATAGGAAATGGATCAAGAGCAGGAAATCAAACAAGAGCCTAGTGATTTATTTGAGTCTAGTGATGATGAAGTCCAACAAATGACCCAAGAGGAATACCAAAATTATTTTGATGTCCAAGAAGAAGTAGTAGTTCAAGAATGCCCCGAGCAGGAGATAATCACTCAAAGTTGGGACATGAACCGCTCTACCGATATTGACAAGTGAGTTTTGATTAAAGTTCCATAACGAGTATACTCTGTTCATGTTTAACCAATGATTGACTGCCGGCAACTGAATGACAAGTTTTTTGGCCAGTAGTTACAGGTGAGATAACCTATTACCTGTTCACCTGTGAATGAGTAATTGTACTTGTGATTTGGTTGCTTATGAGTTATGTCTCCAGTAATATCTGCAGAAAATGATTTCAGTGGTTGCAGTAGTTTCTTTACCTGATATTTTCCTTTTTTTTTACTCTACTAACTCTTATTTTTATACTATATATTTTTTTTGACAAATGCCTTATTATAACGCCAATGGTTATGACAATTTAATGTGAAACGTAGACAGAGTATATGATAAATTATATACTATTTAACATCTAAAGTTTAAAATTAGATGTTTATCACAATACAATACATAGTCGTAACTCATAAGTCATAATGCATATTAAATAACACAAATAAGAATTGTGTTAATTAATCAATTTTTTTTTCTGTATTGTATTATTATTTTAGTGTTAAAGTAATAGAAAATTGTAGTATCCATTTAAAAATATTTAAAACTTAAATATATATAGTTAGGTACATCATGTTTTTTAAAGTGTTAATCAATTAACTTTTTACCAAATAAGCTTCTAAAACATCTAATAGGTTCATTCTAGATCACTTATTTTATACTTTATAGTGCTTTTTTAACAATTGATCTTTGAACTACTTAAATAGTAAATATGTCATATGTGTGTTAGGAATTGATTTGCTAGTAGTCATATTTCATTTTTATGTGCATTGCAATTTATATTTTGTTGGGCAGAGGAACTGACTTTTGTAAAGTGTTGTTAATAGCAATAAAATATATATTGTGAGGCTACAGCGAATTGAAATAATTATGTGTCTAAAGCTTAATAAGTTAAACTCTAAATTTGTTGCCCCAAAAATAATAATAAAAATCGACAAAAGTGATTTATTAAACGCTAGAACAGTGCTGAGTTTTACCTCAATATTGGAGTTTTGGAGGTATATGTAGAGAAACTTAAGAATGTTCTTAGTTGAAGACTGATATATAGGACTGCATATTGTGTTATTTATTCTGACTGTTGGTGTGGTTGTAAGACAGATAAGTTAGAAAAAATATGGTAGTTGCAATAACTGATAAATACAAATAATAAAGTAGCATATTTTATTTAGATATTTATTTTGTTTTAGCATATTAGAAACAGATGTTAAATGTATGTCATCAACTGTTGATGTTGACATACCAATACCTGAAGGCGAAGAAGCTTCATCTTCTGTTAATCCATATCCATGTGATTTTTGTAGTCGGAGGTTTAATCGAAAATCACATCTTATGAACCATATGGTTACCCATCAATCCGAGCGTCCCTTTTGTTGTGCATTATGTGGTGTTCGTTATCGTCGTAAATGTGATTTAGCCAATCATATGAAAATTCATATCGGTCCTGATAATCCATCAGATTGTGGTTTAGGTATACAATTATATTTCTAAGAATATTTGGCTAAAATGCACTTTACCACCCAGTGCAAATTTTTAAATTTTTAATTTTTGGAACTTGCTTATATTAACTATTTAAGACCAATGGTGCAATCAGAGTTTGTTTGTTGGACTTAGTTTCAATCTTATGGCCTTTGGAAGTTAGCCATTGTGTGTTTTTTACGCATACCCAATATACTATAATTTATCACGCACGGAGCCGGAAGGTATACGGAGCGACTACTTGTCATACTTAAACTTGCTTCCTATAGGCTATATTTCTATACTCAATTCAGAATAAGATTGAACCACTCAGCTAACCAAAACATGTTTTTTCCGCGCATCCCTACCACAACCTCCACATTGATGAGAGCGTTAGCACAGGCACCTGACGACTAACAACGGCCGGCGATGACTGTCAGAACGCATAGACATCACATGGGTGGTCAAGCACTGTTCGGTGGGTCAATCTGCATGCACGAAAGCGGTTCAATCCAATACTGAATAGAGTATATAACTTATGTTACTTTAAATGGCTATCGAGTCTGGCGACTAAAGTCGGTAGAAGAAAATCTAACCCACAAATTCTGATTGCACCAACGTTTTAAACTGGTTAAAATATGTAAGTACCAAAAATGAAAAGCGTGGTGCATTATAGTATTGGGTATGCGTAAAAAAACGCAAATTTGCCAATTTCCAAAGACCATAACCCAGAAACTATGTCCGACCAACAAATTATGATTGCACCATTTTTCTTAAATAGTTAGTATTAGCAAGTTCCAAAAAAAAAAATTGAAAAATTTGCATGGGGTGGTAATTGGTAAAGTACATTTGTTCCGAATATTTATATTAAGTTATGAATAATAACTTGAATATAATATTTTTGTAGATAGCCAAAATGTATCTGTTACAAAAGTAATGAACAAATTAATGTTCATGGATCCAATACAGAGAAGGAGTGTTACACCTGGTGAAGATTCTGAAGATAAAGGAGACATATATCAGGAACAAAGTACAAAAAACCGTGGCCGTGGTAAAGGTCGGGGTAGAGGAAAAGGTCGTCCAATGAAAGATCGCTTATTTACTCTTGGTTGGAATTCAGAAATTTACTCTAAACCACATACATGTAATCCATGTGGAATTTCATTTACACGTGAAAAAGCTCTTCTTAATCATGCTCGTCTTAGTCATGTTGATGATGGTGTAAATATTGTTACTACTCAAAAATCAAATTCAGATAGTTACGAGCTTACAATATTGGCTAATACTAAATGCGATGATTCTTACTCTTGTGATTCATGTGGGGCATTATTTAACAGATTTGATTTTTTAAAACGTCATCAAAGGTAAATTATTCAGTTTTTGATGACTAAATTGAACTAAACAGAATAGCTATAAGATAAATCTTACCGACATTTTTAGACTAATCTTAGATAATATGTTTGAATTTAAATAAATATTTAAGGATAAATCTTAATAAATAACTTAAGAAAAGAAAAACACTTATATACTTAAATAATAAATATAACATATGACTTTTGATAACTTCTTTTTTGAACTAAATATAAGAGTTAAATAGTTATTATATAACATTTTAATTTTTTAATTTAATCTTGTTTATATTTAGGCAGCATATGAAAAAAGAACTTGGAAACGTTGAAGAAGAAATATACGAAGAAGCACACATGTGTATACATTGTGGATTGTTCTTTAAGTCTATGTCAGAGTTAGAAATGCATACTGAGCAACATTTGATTCCTACAAATATTTCAGAAGTGTGTATATTATTTTTCTCATTTTAATATTTTAATATTATTTATGAAAAATAAATTTAAATACTTATTTGCATAGATATTTAAATAGCTTAATCTATTGACTGTTTAGAAATCAAAATGTTTAGCTTGTGGTGAAACATTTGATAGTACAGATGAGCTGTCTGATCATGTATCTCAAATTCATACTGATTCTTTATCTGAATATTCGTGTAAACTTTGTGCAAAACTATGTAAAGACGATAAAGCTCTCCAAAAACATTTAATGATTCATGACACATCTGATAATAATTGTATAATGTGTGGTAAAAGATTTCATTCCAGAGCACGCCTTAAACGGTAATTAGTAATGTATTTTTAACAACATTATTTTATATATTATTTATATATAAAAATATGAATAAAACTAAAATTGTAGTAAAATTAAAATATTAGTTTTTTTTTTTAGACACATGGTAACTCATCGAGAAAAAGGAGTTGTTTGTGACATATGTGGTGAAGAATTAGCTGACAAACGAGCGCTTATTAATCACAAAGCTAGTCATTCCAATACTGTTAGTATTTCACGAAATTCATTGACTGAAAAAATATTTCCTTGTACTAGTTGTGGCAAAGTAAGTACAATTTTGTCTTGATTTATTAATTTTTATTAATTATACTTCAGTCATCTGAACTGTAAGGTACTTTACTAAACTTGAAGCAAAGACATAAACTGTCTTTGTATTGGCCGATTTAAAAAAGTAATACTTAATACTTGTGTAGACTAATACTGTTTATAATAATTTGAGCATATAATACATTTCTGTGATTACATATTTTATTGCATAACTAATATATCGTCTAAAAAAAAATTATGAATTCCTTATCCATAAACCACACAATGATATTTTAGAGTGATAATTACTATTGCAAAATCTTCACTCGTGAAAGTGTTAATGTGTATTACCAGTGGTATTCAACCTGGGGAACGCCAAAAATAATAAACAAAATGGTTTTTCATATAAAAGTATATCATTATAAATATAAAACTAATTTAATTATTTATCGTACAATAATATGCTGTAGAGGTATCTGGTTAGAATGAACTCTACAATTACGTTTTCTTTTAGTAAAAACTATATTTTATTGAGTAACAAATTTTTATATATTTTTTAAGATCACGTTTTTACAATTTTGTAATAATGAATAAAATTCACATAACCTAAGTTTTGGTTCAGCTATAATAACAACATAAAATATTAACAAATAATAATAATATTAATCAGTCTGACCATCTGCGCCACAATGCCAATTACTTATTTGTTTTCATATATTTTATTTTATTTAAGTACACATATTAAAAAATATAAAAAAATGGGGGTTGTGATTTGAGAAAGGTTGTGAACCACTGGTGTAACAGAGATGATAGGATTATTGAACTGCAGCTGCGATTGTGCTCTCATACTATAAATCTTTCAGAATAATCGTATTCGCCAGAATGCACATAGTATTAGTCTTGTCGTTTTTATATGTAATGCCTAGCGAACTAATTGGTTTTTTTATTCAAACAATGAAACTTATAAATAATTACTACACTCCGCGCCAGGAGAGAACGCAATCACTCACCAAACCAAATTGTATTCAGTCCGCACATGCCCCGCCCGAAAACCAGTCTAAAGCTTCACTGGCGACTAAGTCGCATATTCTTCGAAACACATTTATTCGATAGAGGACGATTTTGTCTTACAAAAACAATTTATAGTAATTATTCATAAGTTGTACCATTTAGATAATAATAATAATAATAATAATAATGATAAAACAATAAATTCCCTATGCTGAACATGTAAAATAACATCACTACAGTCTTACGCGCATTCTGGTAGATTCAATAATTCTGGGTCTCATTTTTTTGCTTAGCCGGTCGTGTTTTGCTTCCTTCTTCTAATGTTCAAACACGCATGCATGGTAGTTGATAGTATAATCACGGTATCCTATTCAGTGGTACTAATAATCACTTAATTTATCTATGCCAGATGTCTACGCTACGGTACGGTATATGTACGGACTGGGGTCCGGGATGTAGATCCAGAATTTTAATTATTAAGATAAATAAATACAATATACAAATGATTAATAAATAGCAGTAACTGCTGTTATAGTATTAAATAGCAACTGTTGCTATTTAATACTATAACCTATACTTTTTGGATTTTTTTGTTTCAGTATTAACAGTATTTTTAAATAATTTACAATAAAATATTTAAAATTGTTAATTTAAATATTTCTTTATTTAATTTCTTCAAAATTTGAACTTAAAACATCTATATAAACTATATATTTCCTTAATTTTAAATTCTGAGAGTGGATTGACGATTGTGTTGATTTTACAATGATGTGTGTTATTTTATTTATTGATTTTAGTTGGGCGGGACAACTAGTATATAATATTATGTATGAAATATGAATATTAATGAAGACTTTTTTTCGTGTTCTGGAACTCTTCTACTTATTTAATTTGTTACATACATTTTGTATGTTATTGTAATAAATAGCATGGTCAATTTTATTTTTCATTTAAATTTATTAAATAATATTTATACAAAAGTTTTTTTGTATTATAGTAATTGGTTTATTTTGATGTTATTTTGATAATATTTAAATGTATTATTTTTATTTAGGTTTTTGGATCTAGATCATCTCAACAAATACATATACGAATACATACAGGAGAACGTCCTTATGGTTGTAGATATTGTAACAAAGCTTTTGCTGATGGTGGTACACTTCGAAAACATGAACGAATACACACTGGTGAAAAACCATATGCTTGTCCTGTCTGTCCAAAGGCATTCAATCAAAGAGTAAAATTATTCAAATATTATAATAATAACCAAATAGCAATACTTTTTATTATATAATTTTAGGTTGTATTGCGTGAACACATTCGTGCACATCATGCTGGAACTGAGGCAAAGGGTGGTCAAGTAAATTTTTATGAATGTAAAGTGTGTGGTTATTTGTTCCGATCTTCAATGGAGCTTTGTTCACATTTAGTTCAGCACAGTGATGAAAATACTAAAAGATCTAGAGTAGTTCCTGTAGGTGTTTTTTAAGATTATCATTAAGGTAATATGAATGCTTCGATTAAACCAGAATATAATTCTTTATTTTAGGTCGGACCTCGCAAATATAAGCGCCGGAGCAAGTTGGGTAATCGAAAAGACACATGGTGCTTAGTAGAAAAAGTCTTTACAGTTATGTCAGGACAGTCAGACACAGAGAGCTGTGAAGATGAACCAGTACCTACAGCGGAAGAGCAAGCTGTGCAATCAATTATGGAACAGGATGATATGCCTTACGATCCTCCAACTGTAGCTAGTCCTCCTAAAAGGCCAGTTAAAACCTACAAACTTGTTAATGGCAGGTTAGTGAGAACTGAACCAAAGGCTCCTAAGCAAGTGACAAATGAACCAAAAAAAGAAGTTGTCAAATCAGAATCTATACCAAAAAAACATTGTTTTGTACTTAAAGACGGAGAGTGCACCAGAACATGTTCTACTGTTCTTTATTATTCTTCAAGATCTAATCCATCAGATATGGATTCATTATTAGGAGAGGAATCGAAAGAAAATGATAATCCAGAAGAACCTGAAGATCAGATATCTGTAGAGGAAGATGATTTAACAGACCATACGTTAGAACGAGTTGGTATAGAGTCAATATTTAACGTAGAAGATTTAGATAACATCGGTGACATTTGTAACATTGGTTTTCCTGATGAACCTGGAGTAGAATATTATGTTGAAAATAATAGTGAATATGATGATCATTTGTCTTTAATCGTGGAAAATATTGATTCAAATAGTGATTGTATGGTTGAAACAGAACTAGTGTTTGATACAGATTATGTTGAAGAGGTTGGTGCTAATATTGAGCTTAGCACCGAAGAAATGGCTCCTGTATTTGCAGAAGTTATTTCTTGTGATATTTGCGATGAAGTATTTGAGGATAGAAAAGAGCTTATGAGACACATTCAAACCATGCACATTGGATAACTGATAAACATTTGTTTTTTTTTTTATGTACTACTTCTTAGTTGTAAAATGTTCTCTGTTTATATGTCAATTTTTTTATTTTGTTTGTTAGCTGCCATATAGTTGTAAATGTTAATTGCTGTAAATACAATACAATGCTACCTTTTTGCATATAATTAGATAGATTAGGTGGCCAATATGATGTTACCATATTAATATTAGTTGTGAAGGTTGTGCGTAAATTTCACACAATATTCTTGATAGATTTTAATAATTTCCTAATATATTGAAGTGATATTATTCAATTCCGTTTTATTTATTTACACCAAACAAAATTATTTTGAATACAGTTGTAATTCTTATTGTGATCAATTAAAATTTCTATTTATTGATCGGTTTTTGGTTTTATATAACTTTAAAATGATACTGTTTAAATTATTTGTATGTCCATGCTTTATTTTTGTCCCTATTTAGTATGTAATATACATAATGGTTTAAATAAATTCACCAATTTAAAGAGGCTGAATATTGAATTTTAATTTGTCAAATATATTTAAAAATATTTGACTGATTTTATTTAACAATATTTTTGAATATTGTTACACTCAACTATTCTAAATGTGTAATACACAAATATAATATATACTTAGGTTATGTTAATAATAATTTTTTAAACTAAAAAGTGATGCTAATTGTTGAGTACAGTGTAAAGTATTACAAATAAATAAAGCCTATAGTTTGATTTCCACTTATATCTAAAACTGTATTATATTTATAATAAACATATTTATTTTAAACTGTAGAATGTACACATTCAAATCTTCTGATATGTTGAAAATTGTTAATTGTTAAAAGAATAAGTGTGTGTACATAGGAATCATAATTGTAAATACAAAATCATTATAATCGTATATATATAATATATAAACATGTAAATTGACACATTTAATTCTTAGTATTATTTTATATAATATTATTAAATTATGTTAAGTGCATATTATGTAATATTATTTATAAATGTTTTTTATTTTTATTTCACATAACTTAAAAGATAAATTTCTTAAAATTAAATGGATTAAGTTGTGTAGTTGAGAAAAATTGACATTATGTGTACATTTTAATTTCATAATAATCATCATTATTATCTTTTAAACATTTATTTAGCTTATTTTTTATAAACTAAACGACAATACCTATTATGTTTTCCCCTAATTTTTTTTTAAGTTTTACAAGTTATATCCTGGGTATGGTTTATCTAATCATGAAAAAAAATTAACAAATATAATATGATGCTATATATATGGAATGACATTTTTTTTAGTTCAAGATCATTTCATGGTTTTAAACAGTGTTATATATTTTTTAAAGATCCATCTACGAATTAACAAAATTTTTCAAAAAAAATGTATCTAAACCTAGATTCAATATGACGTATTCATTTTGAAAAGTATGAGTTTCATTTTTGTTTTAAATCATAATAATGTTTTGTTAGTATAACTTTTTTCGCCTTTTTATATTTGTCAGAATTTTTTTAAATACCTACCTATTTAAAAGTAGCTTGTTTTCAATAGGCGGTCCTTTACAAACTAATTACCATACAACTAAAGTGTAAATTATTTAACATATCCTCGATAATTAATAGCATTTTGGTTTTCATTTAAAGTTAGTTAATAATAAACAGATGGCCAAATTTGAAATGTTATTTATAATGGTATAATGTACAAAATAATGAATACATTTCTTAGAAATTGATTTATTTTTAAAATTTAAGTTTAAAAAAATGACTAGATAGATTTATATACATATATTATCTAAATTAACATATAAAACACTCAGCAAAAAAACGACCTCAAGTTCTTTCATCTTCTTAAAATAGTTATTACTTGTGGCGATCCACTAATACATTTTTGGCTTTAGGACGTCATAGGTAACAGTTAATTAAAAACGTAGATTCAGATGAGTTAGCATTTAAAATTTGAGAATTAAATTATTTCATTCTGATTTAAAAATAGTTCGAGGTTGTTTTTATTTGTTACGTCTTGATATTTTTAAACTGAACGTGTGAGATAATTTTTTATAGTAGGACAATAAAAAGGTTTGTTAGATACCTACTAAGAACCTTCACTCTACCCGTGTCTCACAGTTGCATGTGAAATACCTACATTTTAATAATAATTTTGATGATATTTCATAATTCATTATTCCTTTACAGTTTACAGATCACGTCCCCTAGAGAATTATTTATGTTTAAACATTTTTGTGGTTCTGGATGTATTTAGATGCTATTGTTTTGAATTCAAAATAAATAAATATTGGCTCGTACATCGGCTTGAACTAATTTGTCGGAGACCCTCAAATAGTCAAATCCATCTATTAGCGTTGATATGCTTAGAGAATAAATAAAGAATAATATCAACGATAACGTAAATTGACATTTAATGCGTTGATCGACATTTGATTTGCTAATAATATAAACGATCGTTTTTGAACTGTTGTCCTTCAATTCTACAAATGGTCAACATTGGCGTGTTCAAGGGGGGGGGGGGGGTTAAAGCCTTACTTTGATAATATTGAATAAGCTTAAAACAAAATGTAGGAAATATTTGGAGGGGCTTAGCCACTAAAGCCCCCCCCCCCTATTTGCGCCTAAGGACCTCAAATACTTCAATACCTCGGTAAAAGTAAATTACCTACTATTTACGAAATATGCTGTTATTAACGGGCGATTGTAAACTCCGCCAGAATACCGGTTAGATAAAAAGGTAATGAAAAGGTTTAATGTAAACTCCGCCAGTTTTATTTTCTTATCTGTAATGGGTATATGGAAACTCCGCCAGTATTAATTAGGCCTTCCTTATATAAAACTAAATGATATTTTTCTAGTAAGTAAACTCAAAAATTCAAAATGAAAATGAAATTGTGTTAGAAAAAGCTATAAAATATACTAAATATATTATAATAGTTGATTTATATTTGACTTAATGGTTTGAATATATATTAATTGTATCTCATAATTTAAGTTTACAGTTCAAAATATTATAAGTACCTATTATGACATATTATGTCATAATAATATAATATATCTACATATTATTTTTTGATTATTCGTTATCACAATTGTCTATCATTATTTTTTAACACCATACTGGCCATTGCAATTTGTATGATTTCTTCGAACATTTATTAATTTTATTTTTAAGTTTTTTATATAATTTGGTATACATATACTTAATTAATAAGGTTAATAATTGCTATAAAATTATGATTTTTTTGTTTAATAATAATCTGCTTCTTATATTAATTGTATAGTGTATACTGTTACTTAATTTTTTTCACTGGCGGAGTTTACATGAACTCAATTTTACCTGTTTTATTTTCCTGGCGGAGTTTACACTAAAAAAAGGTTCTTAAAAATGACTGTATCCTCTTGGAGATAAAAAACTGATTGGTAATTCCCGACCCACATTATCAAGTATTAATATTATAATGATAATATATAGAGGTAAGTTTTATTATAATACGTTTACCTAATACTATAGAGCAGCGTTTCTCAACCAATGGTACGCGTACCACTAGTGGTACACAGAAAGCTCACTGGTGGCACGCTAAGAAAATCTCCCTTAATAAAAAAAAATGGAATGAATTATTATTCATATTAATTATTAAATATTATTATTGGTTTATTGAATATTAACAATAATAATAAAAATAATAATTGTACATATTATTCATTATCTTTTTATGCATTACCTAAATGCTTATATTATCATAATTTTGTAGTTCCTAATAAAATAATATTCCATACAATAATGTAAAATAACGTACCTATATATATTTTTAACAAGCAAAAAAAAAAACTTTATTTGGTTAAGTGGTAGGTACATGAAAATTTCCAAACTGTGTAAGTGATATATATAGTGGTAGATATCTACGCGGATATAGAAAGGTTGAGGACCGCTGCTATAGAGTATTGACAGTTGTTGTAGACACCTATAGGGTGTCGTATCGGTCAGGTCCATCCCAGTCTGAAGTTTTTTTCGATATTGAGGCCCAATGCCAAATGGTAGAATTGGAGCATATCGTAAAGTAGGTACTTTACAGTGATTTTATTTTGTGTATTATTATATTCTAATTGCATCTATATAGGTATTAAGTATAATTTATATTGACTTCAATATGCAAAAAGTATCAACCAATTATACCTATCCATGTTAGGTAAATGACTCTGAAAATTAGTTAGGCGTAAATGGGTATAGGTAAATAGGTAGCTGGTACCTAATGCTATGATATTTGTATCTGGAAAATGGAGTTGATCGCTTATGAGATTTAAAATGCATACCTACCATAAATTATTATTGTTGTTTTTCATGATATTATGCAGACATTTGAAAAAAAAATGTATTGTACCCTTCAGCGCGTTGAAAGTTATTGTGTTAGGGACAAAATAATGAGCCAGACCGACACTTATTATATACTCCGTTCCGCGAGGGAATGGGAACTGGTTTCTCGATGTAACTGACTGTGTTTAACGACCTGGGACACTCTTTCTCTCACTCATACATTCCGGGCGACAGTGTTGTTTATAGCACTACAACTACACAAACAATGTTTGACTATGGGAACTAGTGACCCAGGTCGTTAAATGCAGTAGGCGACATCACGAAACGAGTGATAAACGCGGAACGGAGTATACAGGTAGGTACAGCATAAATAAATAAAGGCACTATATAATAGTGTAGGTGGTAATATTAATTATATTAATTTAAATGAAATAAATATATTATATAGGTAGGTATATTACAATATAACGACAAAACACTCGCCATTGGAAGTTGTCTTTTTGTATATTTATGTTACCATAATTTATTATGATCGATTTTATCAAAACAACTTTTTCGATATCTTTTCCTTTAAAATAACACGCATTACACATAATATACTTACTTATATAATATGTTAGGACTTATAGAACATATTAGGACGTGCAATTGGTGCATATCGTAAAATCACTTCGTGTAATGGCTAAGCCTATATGTATCTACGTGCACGACAACGTTCAAGAGAAATATATGAGATATACCTACACTTATATTGATACTTTATACAAGATACGACCATATTAGGTGGGTGCGTTTATGGTCATATGCTCAATGCTGCATCGTGGTGAATACGGTATAAGAATGATATACCATATAATATACATATATTCATAAACATATTTTATTCGAAATATCTATCATTGAAAAGTTGGTAAGAGACATATTACATTATAATATGAGAAACAATAAAAGTCTCGTTGGCCGTTTCCCCTTAAACTCGATGATGCCGCATCAATACAACTATTGAGTATAATAGGTACCTATGTAGAATAATTAAATAATAGTAGGCATAGGTAATAATTACGCGAGTTATGACTATTATTATAGTTAAATATATTATAGTTACCTATAATATTATGTATAAACTAAAAATAGGTATGGTCGTTGTAGGTAGGTATGTACATCTTTGGGGGACGGGGCAGATATATAATATATTATACATGTAGGTACCTAATACCCTATATATATAGATTCTATATAGTATATAACATTATTTTTTTTAGTGTCTACCTATTATGGTGTATAGCTAATGTTTGTATTGTTCTTATTAATTATTATTATGTACGTAACGTATAAAAAGGAATATGTCGTCATGTTTTAATAGGTATATAGGTATTTATATAATAATAATATAGTGCGTAGAAATGTACGATGTAAAAAAAAAAAAAATAATATCATGTCCAACTGCAGCGGCGGCCGTTACAACTGGGCGGGTTGCACGTTATTGTCGTTGCACGTGGACCGAGACGTCATGGTGAGCGCGGTGGACGTGTTCTCCTTGCTGACCAGCTCGGCGCGGCCGACAAGCGGTCCCGTCTCGCCGCAACACCCGCCGTCGTCGTCCTTGCAGCAACCGCCCGCGCCGCCGCCGCCGCCGCCGCCACCGCCGCTGACAGCCTGGCACAGTATGGTGGTGGCCCGCCCGGTCCGGCCGCCGCCGCGCTCCGAACCGCCGCGGTTCCGGCGCGGGAACGTGCTGTTCTCCTGGTGCAGGCCCGCGTTCACGTCCTTGCCGGCCGCGCACGTGCACGCCTTGAGGAAGCTCTTCTTGAAGTTGTCGCTGAGGAACGCGTACAGGATCGGGTTCATGGCGCTGTTGCTGTAGCTCAAGCAGCCGGCCAACAGGAATATCGTGATGACGATCTTGGACTGGCACTGTTTGGGCGGCGTGAATATCAGCGCCACCTGCGTGATCCAGTACGGCAGCCAGCACAGCACGTACACCGTGATCACCGTCAACACCAGCTTGGTCACCTTCCGGTGCGACTTCTTCTTCTCCTTCGACTTGTTCACCGGTCCCACCTGCGACCGTCACACGTGATAAGTATACATAATTCATGATATGGGTGTAATGTTCAACATTTATTGTTGTGGGGAGAACCGACATCCCTGAGAATTTTTCATTATAGGACTACCCGTGGGGTGCTTTGCATAATCGCATAATATAATATGTGTACAATTATGGACGGGACTCGGTCAAGTCCCCTAAAGACCTTCCCCTACGTGTGCCTATAATATATTATATCAAGGTAGGTATATAATAGTGGTACCGAGCTGAGTCTGATATATTACTATTATATTTACTGTTTAGGTATAGGTAATGCAATTTCGATAACGACTTAATTATGTACCATATTACCTAGGATTGTAATATTGTGTATAGGTATCTAATATAACGTACGGTACAAACCAGCGGCGTGTAACATATATAGGGTCCAAGCGTGTTGCTGAAGAAACACCTTAAATGTTGGTGGGTGGGTATTAATAAACGACAAAAAGGACATTTTACGGGTCGGTATATATTTGACAATATTACGTGGGATAGGTCTCCTAAAATGATTTGAGCGACACACATTTTTTTTATGATACACGTCGCTGCATAATATTATATTATGGTATATTATCGTGTACAGTGTGAATCTAAACACATGCGACGGCACATATCCGTCATTTCGTTACGTTATAGTTTTGCACATTATATAATAATATATTTATATACATATGAATATATTATAATATTGTATTCGAAATATTTTGGAAACGATCCGGTCGCTGTATCTGCAGCAGTTTTTCGCATGAGTTTTTAATAAAACGCGACTTCGGTGGCGGCTGCGGTACACCCTTAAAACCGCTTTCGACGGCAACCGCCCGGGTATAGTCTGGTATAATATGCTACGCGATGTATACCTACGACCTACCTATATATACGCATCGGCAGCGGTGGCAAAGCGAAAAGCGATTTCAAAAGGACAACGACGGAAAGTTCGCTTTTATGCCGTTCGGTTTAGTATAATATACCTATGTACATTATTATATTACGGTGTGTGTGTGTGTGTGCGTATTGGGTTTACCGCTTTCGTATATAATATTACTCGGTTAAGGGATGGGTTACGGCGAAAACGAGCTTTTAGCGTATGTACTCAGTATATGCCTCAGCTGCACCTAAGTACAAACGAGAGACGCGTATATATTAGGTAGGTATATAATGACGAGGATATACGCAGTTTCCTCACTGAGGATTGAAGCGACATCTATAATATAGGTCAATATAGTATTTAATATAACCTAATTTATCAAAAAAAAAAAATGTGAGACTGAAAAATAATATTAATAATTTGATAATCGAAGGGTTTAGTTCATCCAAAACGGGTTTTGAAGGCCCCTTTATTTTAGATATTATGGCGTTGGTTGAAATGGTATACTATTATTTTTTTGAGGGGGCTTTGAGTGATTTTTTTTTTGGAGGGGGGGGGGGGCTAAGCCCTCCCTTATTCGCACCACTGACGTGGACATAACCTAAAATGCAGATCGTAAATTTTATAAAATCATAATTATTTAAAATACATTTTTTTCTGTTTATAATATAAACGGATTAAAATGATTATTTTTTGTTACCGTTTTGGTTTAAAATGTTTGAATATCATACTAAAAATGTCAAAATTTTTTATGCTACCTAACAAGTTTTATTTTTTATTAAGAGTGTAAGAGATGGCACATAATATATATAATATAATAAATAATATACACAATTGCACGTTAGGTAAAATGTAAAATGTACATTTTTCTCTTTGCTATTTTTATGTATTATCTACGATTTGTTCACTATTATGCATCAATGCATTATTATTCCCCAAAGGGGGAAATATAGGTACAATTTGAATATTTGAGACATTTGAGTCTTGACCGAGGAGTATCATGTACCTATACCGACATAAGATTGTATACATTATATATGAAGAACCCATGTATTGCAAGTGATATTCGGATGACATCTATACTAAGGTATAAACAGGTACCTACTCGTATATACTAAAAACTTAAATATTTCTCACGAATATAGTATCTTATGCGCGACGACAAACAAAACTTTAACACGATTCCGTCGATGCCCTTAAAGTCGAAAGAGTAGACGGCCCGAGTTCCCGATAAGGTTTTATACTCACCAAAATGACTATATACAATATACATATAATATAGTCTTACAAAAACCTTTATATAATCAACTTTAACCGTATGTTTCTTTCCTGGCGTCGTTAATAGACATTTAGCGTTATAATATTATAATAAATATAATGATAAAATATAATATAATAATATTGTAACACATTGTGGTAATTTTTATCGTTTAATGTTATTTTAGCGAAACGCTTAAAATTAAATTCTATGATTGGTGCTGGTTTCAGTTTTAAGTTTTAATATTTTTTTAAAAACGAAAAATCACGTATTAGGTGGTTATAACTTTTTCATAAAAAGTTTTCTAAGCTACCGATATACGTGAGTATTATTTAATATTGCTTTTTTCTCAGCTAGCAAGTATTATATTTTGTTTATGGAAGCGCGGGTTATCGCCCTATTTTAATATTTTTAAAAATTGATTAGAATATTAATTTAGGGCCACTGGGTCGAAATGTCATTATTTTTTTTTTTTCTGTCCGTGCTCAATCGTATTGTATTTTGGATTCCTATATATTATATTTGATCGAATCTGTGATCAATCGGGTCGTGAAACGACTGTACTCGAACGGGTCGCAGCCGCCAGCCGAAGTCCCGCGCGGTTATGACGTGTCCGCGCGGTGGTACAGCGATGTAAATATTTTTCGGGGGATAATAATATTTCTCCGAGCCGCGGCCGCTGCTCCAGTGGAGGTCATATAACATGCGAATTTCTGCGGTCGTTACTCGTTATACCACGCACGGTAATGGAGTTTTCACACCACCGCTTTTGCGTGTCGTCCGAGGGTGTCGTGGAGGTACACGTACAGCAATAATAAATGTGTGAAAACCTCTGTGCGCGTCTGCGTTGGAATACATTGTAATTTAATACTCACGAGATTTCGCGAGCTCAGGTACGATTTGAGATACACTCTTCGTCGAGGCGAGAAAATATGTCGCGTTCTCGGGTCAACAGGTGTAGGTACTTGGTTTTTTTCTGCCACCAAAAATATAAGAATTTCGTATGCGCTATTGCATGTGATATTATTAACAATAATGATATCGCGTATAATAGTTGTAGTAAGACACGCTATACAATAGCACGCGTTCGCGCCGGTTGTTTGTATCGACCATCTTAACGTATAGCGCGGACGAGAAAAGAAGATTCGATAAAACTAACGAAATCGTGATCTATCCGTCTCGGGTGATGTATAGATGTATTGCTGAAGACTGCAGTACTGCCAGTGCCCAGTGGCGCCGAAGTCCATGGATATGTCGGGCCGTGGCCCGACCTCTTTTTTGAAAAATGTGGCCGGCCGACCATATTTTATTTACTTCATAACTTTAATATGAGCATGAGTATATTTAAACCGTGATTATGAATAAATGTGTATTAGGGTACCTCTATATTAAATAATTAAGATATTGAGGCCGGGAAGTTTTAAAATTGCCCGACCACATTTTAAAAACTTCGGCGCCACTGCCAGTGCCTACTATTGTAGTGTTGTGTGTACTGCATTATGTATAGCGATGGTCTATATAGTGCACGTAATATGATATGCATATAATATTGGACATAAGTCTTGAATTCAAATCTGCAGAAATTGGTTCTTCTCTAAAGTACCAGCTGGTGATATGGCGTGATGACTTTAACGAAAAGTTGCTCGCGGGCCACAACAAGGGGTATGCAAGTGGATGGGTTCATAAGTTTCGTACGCGTTTCTCCGGAGGTTAACTCATTTTCGGAAAGACAAATGTTTCGTGAGAAGTCGCTGTGTATAAAATATATTAAATTGTACTTCAGACGATATCAAATTTCTCAGTTGTTTCACAAAAAACATAAATGGGACCGCGGGCGTCAGCAGGCACTCGTCTCAGTTAACTCACCCTATCGCTGCAGTATGTTTAACTAACCTTATACGCTGGTTTGAAAGCAATGATAAATCATTGTGTTTGAAAAAAAATTTTGCACTTTTAAACCTTTTTTCAAAACTGCGCTTGCTGCTTGCGTTATTTCTTAACACCGCAAAAACGGTCGATGGAAACTTTTCAACACGATAAAAAAACTCAAAATTTCTAATGTTAGACCATCAATAAGTATCTGGTATACGTTTCCCGCTCTCCGCTCAGCGTCCATGAAATATTTGAAGAAACGTAAATAAGTACCTATAGGTAGGGTAGGTACATCTGTTTTTATTGACGGCGTTAGTGTGTGGTAGTGACACCCTCCATCGCAGCAGACCTTTTGAAATTTGTATACTTGTTGTGTAGTAAAACATAACATAGGTTGGCATTATTATTATATTGGCTGTACGTGTGGCGGGCGTACGCGGCTGTAATTCAGCGTTCAAACATTACATGGCGAAACGGTTCGGAAAAAAAATTGTTGTTACGAACGCTGCCCGCAATACGCCCGTCGCGTTTTTCTCAAATACACACACATATATATTTTATATTGTGATTTATCGATAGATATTAAAGCGTACGATTACGTAGATAAACAAGTGTGTAAAATATAAATCAAATCGCGACCACGTCCGATAAAACCCAACAGAATTGCCGTACGAGTAGGACATTCAGGTGTCACCTATCGTAATAAAAACGAACTATATAATATACGGAGGCATAAAATATATCGTTAGCAGTTTTATAAAAATATACGTTAGCTTATACTCGTTAGCTGTTTTTCATTCTTCACGTGTCGAAAACATAAAATTTCTGATGGCCATTATAATATTTTACTGCCGGTAGAGGTATAGTGACTGCCGCGCGTGTAAATTCTGCAGTACGATTTCAAGCCAAGTAAAAATTATTTCCCTATTTCATATATATTATATTATAGGTTCTCTAAAATAATTCATTGTTACGTATCAAATAACAGCATACAAAACAAATAAAAACCTCAAGTAATATTATGCAATAAATATATATGTATATAAATCGTACGTCTTACTGAAAATATAGTATTACACATATCACTATACAGCCACTAGGTAGGTGAATTATGATATACAGACACACAGTATACACTATTAAACAATATACCTACAACTTACACAAATACTTGATTATTAGGAACTAGATCATTATGAAATATTTTTGATCAATCAATATAATCAATAAATTGAAAATTATATAATTATAATCATCATACATTAGAGTACAAAAACCGTCAGATTAATATCGAATATCCGACATGATTCAGTCGGCCTGACGTTTTTAACAACTTTTGTATGGTCTAATATACTTATAATCTACACTCTCGTATTCCAAGTTGAAATTCATGAAAAGTGTTTAAGATTATTCAGGCTTCGAGGATAAGATGGTGGTTTTATTATTTATTTAACCTATGGAGTATTACACCGCCGTGAAGTTGGCCCTTACACTTTTTCAAAAAAAGTTTTGCATAGTGCTATTGTTTTGCAAGTAATTAGCAAGAATTTGCAAGTCCA
>NC_042494.1:17377640-17437075 GCF_005508785.2 Acyrthosiphon pisum | reverse complement strand
AATTTCTTGCTAATTATAACGAGTTTTTTAACACCATTTTTGAAAGTTTCTGACAACAAGTCAGGGCTGGGAAAAATACTTCGAAAATTCGTAGGGGTTGGAATTTTGACTTGCAAATTTCGGGAGTGGACTTGCAAATTCTTGCTAATTATAACGAGTGTTTTGATACCAGTTTTGAAAGTTTCTGACAACAAGTCAGGGCTACGTGAAGTTGGCCCTTCCTTGGTTCCATCCCTTATAACTCCTTTGTTTTTGAATTGCATATTTCAGGAGTGGATTTGAAAATTCTTGCTAATTACTTGCAAAATAATGGCGCTATGCAAAACTTTTTTTGAAAAAGTGTAAGGGCCAACTTCACGGACGTGAGTATTACTCTATGGTCCAACCACTATATTATGTCGTGATATTATGAGCAATAACCAACTGAACGTATCTTTAGCCATTCGTCATTGTAACCAATACAATTATTATGTTATTACTATTGAATTTGAAAAGATAATAAGATATATGCGGAGATCAATTGAACTAGGTAGTAGTTTTATAAACAGATTTTATTCAGTACTCTGGTTAGCTAATGTATACAAAAAAAAATACTATAGAATTCTATGTAATTTACTTGAAATTAAGTAACTATTAAATTACTGTTTATTTAAATTCGTTTTTCAATAAATTACCTATAATAATATAATAAAATAAATATTACGCATTTATTAACATCAATATTCTCCACACACCACAATTTAAATTTAATTCCAAAATAATGATTTATTTTTCTAACTACTTAGGTACAAACTGATAAAAAATTAGGACTTTGGAATTGATCCTTGTATATTATCATTTATCAAATATCAGTAATTAAAACATTTCAAATTAAAAAATATACTTTTGCTAATATTTGGTATAGGCAATTTATTAGACGTTTAGTCTTGGATATTTAAACTTTAAATTAATAGTTAATACTTAATACATAATAGATCATAAATTCAAGGGGCAAATATTCCAGTGATAATGAGTTGGAATAATTATGTTAATGGTTTTGAAACAATGATTGTTATTCAATAAAAGAACCACCCAGCCCCGGTATAATATATAAACCAGTGGCGTAGCCAGGAATTTTGTATATGGGGGAGGGGCTAAATCTCACAAAAAAATAAAAATACAAATACAATATGTCTTTAGCCCCAATATGGCTATGGCCCCCTTAGTCCCCCTGGCTATGCCACTGATATATATTTATATGTATAGTGTATTTAATAACTTAATCCTAGTATGCTTTGGGCATCTCTCTTTGGAGTTTTTGCTTTTAGTTTTTTAGAATTCTCATACTTCCATTTCGCGATCGTCGTCACTACACACACACACACACTATTCCTACCTAATGCGCGTTTCACAGTTCAATCGGTGTTTATATCATAGGTAACAGTATATAACGCCTAAAAAAAAAAGAAAATAAACCGTTATTATATCATACGAACCGTCTGCAGCTTCCTGATGACCAGTATGTAGAAGACGAATATGAGCATGAGCGGTATGGCGAACCCGAGCACGAACGAGTAGAGCGTGAACGCGGTCTGCCCGCTGAACAGGTCGTTCTCCGGCCATATGATGTTGCAGCTCTTGACGTTGCCCTTGTCCATTGTGTTGGCGTACATGATGACCGGTATCATGAGTATGATGCTGAATGTCCACGCGGTCACCGACACGATCTTGGACACGTACGCGGTGCGCACCTTGGACGACGATATCGGATGGCATATGGCTATGTACCGGTCGGCGCTCATGATCATCAGGAAAATGCTGCTGGTGAACTGGTTCACGCTGGTAGTGGTCATGTACACCTTGCACATGACGTTGCCGAACGGCCAGAACTCCATGGACATGGTGACGATCAGGAACGGTATGCCGATCAGGAAACACTCGTCAGCGATGGCCAGGTTGACGATGTACATGTTGGTCACCGTCTGCATCTTGGAGAACCGGATCACCACGTATATGACCAGCGTGTTGCCCACCAGCCCGATCACGCACACGATCACGTACAGGATCTTGGATATCAGGTACAGCGACGACTCGTGCCCAGACGTGTCGTCGCAGTACAGCGCGTCCCTGTCGCCGGTGCCGTTGTTGTACGGCCCCATGTCGGTGCCGTTGTACGCGCCCGTCGGCGGTTCCATCGAAGGCCAGCCGGCCGCCAGCTGCATGACGCTAGGATATTCCATCGGCGATCAGTTAGCTAACCGTGCAGGATGACTCCGCGTCGTGCCCGTCGTCGGCGTTAGTGTACCGCGTCGCGTCTTTATCCACAGCCGGCAGTCACGTCAGTCGTACCCGGTCACCGTCACATTGTCGTCGCCGTTGAGGTTTTCCTGCCGGGAAACAAAGAAAAAGAAAACCGTTATGCAAACGAATATGTAAAGTTGTCAAAACGTTCATCTCGGAGACCTTTGACGTTCTATATAGGTCAGGTGCTGAGTAAATGGGTTGGGAAAGAGGTGGGGTTGGAGGGGCATCTGCCGCGATCGCGACCCAATTCGAAACATTATGTAAACATTATTATTATTGTACGTGACGATAAGAAAAAAAATGTTTAAGACTTCTAACTCGTCATTAATTTATCGACGCCGATCGACGGATCTAACATTATATTTTTATTTACAAAACTCGTTTTGCTATAGCTCCGCGGTCACACCTCAGATTTGGTGTTCAATATGATTTTATTTCGTTTGATCTTATAATAGAGCGGCCTTCGCATGTTCAGAGTGAGATGATCATTGGCCGGCTTGAAAACAACACTCCACGGGGGAAAAAGTGCATAAACCTGTATGTGATGTATAAATCGAGTTGTGCTCATGGGCGTAACTAGGATTTAGTGGTCACGGGGGTTATAGGTACTATATATGGGCTATACATAGTATAGTCCTAGAAAATAAAAGTTCAAACTAAGCCATAGAATGTAAAAAGGCCCTTTTGAAGTCATTAAAATATATAATTCTCAAAAATCAACATTGTATAAACAAAATAAAATATATTTTTATATTTTTTATACCTATTATAGGTACATTAAGCGCACATTTAAATAAATTATTAATGTATAATATTATTATGCCTGTATGATATGTATCATTAATCTTATTTTCTTTTTACGTTTAGTGTAGCCTAGTTAGATTTATTTTGGTTGACGTTATATGTACCTACGGTTAAATATTCCTCATACATTAAAAAGAACCAACCGTATATTTTGTCGTGCGTAATTTCGATAAAACTATCGAAAACTGTAATTATTACCGCGATAACCATATTTACATCCAAAATATCAATATTATACTATATTATTATATATTTTTTTATTAGGTTTAAGGCTTCGACGACGGTCATTAGCCTGTAGGTTAGTAGGGTTTGTACAGTAGGGTTGATACGGTCGGTTAGGAACACGCGTGAGTGTGGCGGCGCATGGTTTTTGCGCACCAAGAACTCGGGTGGTCACCCATCCGAGAACTAGCCGCAGCGGCCGTTGTTTACTCTCAATCACGTCGCGTGATTGATTTCAGCTACTGCGCCGCGCCGGGCCACATCATTATAACATTATACATCATAATTTGCATAATGTATATTATTATAATCATTAATCATTATTAATTATTATACACACTGAACGCATGACAATTTTTTTTTTTTGCAAGGACTTCGAATTCAAATTCCGATGGCACCACCCCCCTCCACCCGGGCAAAAAACGTTTATAGGGAGCGCTCAGCCTCTCCTCTCAAGCCCCGCCTTCCTAGTTCCGCCCTAGTAATGATGCCCGGAAAGGCTTATTTTTTATGCAAACACTGGTTTTGAACGGTGCGTTGTCGTCGTCATCATAGAAAACTTTTCAAACGTTCCAGGAAGTCACTTAGGGATTGCCTATTCACGACGCCTCGACGTAGAAATTTAACGATTGAAACATTTTGAAAACAATTCGTTACCTATAGGTAATTATTATGTACCCAGGGATATCGGGAAAATAGATCCGATGTGGTACACCTGATGAAAAAAAACTAAAAGTCGTGCAAAAAATATATTGTGTTTTGAAAAAGTTAGACAATTTTGACTCGGACGTTGATTACGTTTTTCCTTCGGTGTATTATCTTTTACTTCTCATTCGCTAATGACTTGAGCACTCGTAAACGTATCGATTGTCCAACACTAGTCACAAAAGATAAAACTAAATTTCGTTCCATATCAAAGCGGTTGATTAATGATTATACTATTATATTGGGTAGCTGATAACGACAATAGTATTGTTACTGTTAATGTAGTGACCAGCTGCAGACTGGCACTATTTTTTCCAGTGGTGTCAGACATTATAGTTCAAAGACGTTTTACTGAAAGTTTAGTTATAATTATTAGTCAATGCAAATGTGTGCATCGTGTATGTAATAATAATTATCAAATAAACCGAGTTACCATTGATTTAATATTTTGATATGGTATGCATACTTAGCGTATCAATATTTGATGTGCGTAAATCAATTTATGTACACCTATAATCTACGTATATATACCTAATAATATGACGTGCAAATTTTCAAATTGTTTAACAGAATGATAAATCATTATAAATGCTGAACCTATGATTATTATAATATATGATAAATACCGTAAACAACACAATAGAATAAGGTACGTTTTACCGGTATTTCATGTGTCGCAATAACAATACGGATGTCTTTCAATTTTAGTCTCCTACGCAATTATTCGAACTATTTCAAACGCTTGCTGTATAATTATCATGCAGTACAGTTTTAGGCTTCTTTGGTCGGTGGTAGTGTTGGACACACATCAAAATCATAATCGTGTCTAATCACCGTGTTATCACTGCGTCATCTGCAGTAGTGCAGCAGTAACATGGACGACGAATCCGATCGCCGATCTTCTCTAACATATAAAATTCTCGTGTCACAATGTTAGTTACCATACTCCTCCGAAACCGCTTGACCGATTTTTATGAAATTTTATATGCATATTCAGTAGGTCTGAAAATCGGCTACTATCTACTTTTCATACCCCTAAATGATAAGGGTTGTCCAGAATAAAATAAAAATAATAATAGTGTATTATATATTTGTCGCTATTATAGTCAATCGGGCATGTTTGTTGATGTGTATTATTATTTTTTGTCAGTATAATACATATAGATGAATGTTTGTGTGTAGATTAGACCTCTGGGAAGAAGATAGACTAACTTAAAAAGGGTTAAATTTGGTTTTTTTTTATTCATCGGATTTTAGTACGGTTAGGTTAGGTTAGGTTAGGATTTTGTATTAATGGATTATATTAATCCACCGTAGGTGGAATTAAGTAAAAACGACAAACTTTGTATAACTTTTATACTTTAGAGTTAAATCATACACTTACGTACAAACAGTACGGGGTCTTCGATCTACTGCAGGTAGATGTGAATCAGAATTTTTATTCCGGGCAACAGAAATGTTAAGATATATCTAGAACATCATAAACCGAATTTTAAATAACACATTGAACAAAGTTTGAGTCATATACAGTTTGTACATTTAACGGGTAACGAAGTGCACGGGATCAGCTAGTATTATTATAATATTATAGTAATTTGTTTTGTTTTTTCTTTAAAATGACCAAAAATAGAACAATTGTTTTTTTTTAAAAATATTATTTGTATACCATTTAAAAGCGTTCACCTTTACCGATAATTTAAGATGGTCTAAGACCGCTTCGCCGTGGTTATGAAATAGAAACTTTTTATTAAAGTTTTGTTCCGAGTTAAAACTGACGATTATTGCGCTTGGTAGCCGGTGACGTTAGAGGCAAATTTCTCCACAGTTCACGATGGATTTAAAAGTTAACACACGTTTATTTAGGGATGAGCTTTTATAATGTATTTCTCTTTTGCTCTGCAGTTGTCAATTTTTCCAGTAGGCTACATCGTCATGTTGGAATTTATGATTATATAATGTATACATTTTGCATGATTGCCAAACTTCAACATGTACAAATGATGTACTAATAATATGAGGAATTAATTTCATTATTCATTACTAGGGGACGGATTTTATTGTAAATATATATTTTTATTGGAATGGAATATTTTTGATCTGATCAAAAATGTGTACAATTTAGATCATTCTAATTAAAATTAACCCAAATTTATTTTACATATTTTGGTATAAATACAATTGTGATATTGTGACATATCCGATAATTAAGGACATATTTTGTAATAAATATCTTAGTAATTTTTGATTTTTTACTGATTTCCGACGACGATAAACATTATCTGGTTTATCGAAACGGCATCCACGTATCGATATGCCGCTATTAAATAGTAAACACGGCATTGATAAGTTAAATAGGTAATGTAAGCCCAAAAAATTTAGATTAGTAATTTTCGATGACGACAAAATACTCTAAGTTATCTAAATTAAACTCAATATTATTGTGAACGTTTTGAAAAAATTAAACAAATAATTTAAAATTTAAAAACTATAGGTACTGAAACTACCACCGTTATTAATAAAGCTAACAATTTGATGGAAAATGTTAATTTAAAAAAATAATTTAACTTACTTGCGAATTTTTGTTTTTTAGTATACAACTGGATATCCGAAATATACCCTTGTCAAAAAGCTTATGCATTGTTAAAGAAAAATACAATAAATTTGAAAAAGCACAATAACACATAGATGGAAATTTAGTTAAAGAAAAATGTTCATATTATGTATCTGGCAAAAATCATGGACTAAAAATATGAAAATAACTAGAGACATAAATTTATTGGACTAAATTCATCATTGGACGTGAACTCACACCACTTGATGTAGCCAATATGAAAATATCGATGTGGAATGTTAGATGAGAACAAAAACATTTTGTTACTAAATCGTCGCCAAATTTTGTTACATATTTAAAACTTTTTTTTACATATTTTGATTTTTTTTATTACAATTAGGTCTGTTCCCTATTATTTATTCTTATTATATCGTTTTATATTATATTGAAAGTAAAAAATAAATTATAGGGACAATTGCTCCTTTCAAAAGTTTATACGCTAAATTGTTACTTCCTATGAATTTATTGATTCATAGGTTGACTGTGGAGTATTCTATATTCCAGTGTGGATTCAAATTACAAAATTAATATTTTTACGTTTATTTTGTAGCTGTGGTCTTAATCCTGTGTTCATCATATAAACATTTATAATATCTCTGTATAAATTCTCTCTCGAATCGAAATTAATTTTAAGACAGTTTTCACTACGAAAGTAATTACAAGTTGATTTATCTTGTATAAATCATAAATTAAATTTCGATTACTCATATTATGCGTCTGTTGCCGTATGCGTGCCAAATAAATATAGTTACGATATTATTTTATGTTGGAAATTCGACCCACATATATTACAATAAGTTATAACATTTTAATTATAACTCCGTATGTGGTATGGGGTTTTTATAATATCAAACATTGGATTGCACAAGGGTATTTAATTTTATGCCACGTTATTGAAATATTAAAATATACAAAATACTGCACTAAGAACAAGCAGACAAGAGACATTCCGGTCGTATAGACAATATTATAATATGTACCTGCCACCTTATGAAGTGTACTGACTACTGGGTGATAATATGGAGCATGACACATTGACGCCCCTAAACCGTGGGTTCACTCGTGGTGAGAAGTTTTATGTTAAAAAACTTCGTTTATACTTATAATACATTTTCGAGAACATGACGCGAGTTTTTGTATTGGTAATTAATTTTCTCAATACGACCACATCATCCCCTTTCTTTTAAATATGATGTCTCGTATCGTCACTGGGATATTGGCTATAAGCAATGGCGATACATCACATTGCAAGAAAAATGTGTTGTTTTCCAAATTTGAAGTAGGTTCATATTATATTGTGTACAATATTATATTATGCAACCAAAATTTGATTGTTTTTTTTTTTTTATTTTTATATATACTACCTAGAACACGACGATTTATCGACGGTATTAGTATCCAAATCAAATTGTATAAATAGTATATTAAGGAAAATATACAAAAATACAATGGTTTTAAATAAATCACAAATGTGATGTATGCGCGTATACGAACTGTACGTTAAGTCCAAGACAAATCTCTGTTACAATGTTGTGGACCCAATATATGATACAGAAGAAAACATGAATTTAAAATGAATGCTTACATCAATTATAGACACTGAGAGATGATACATTAAAATATATCTGCGGAAAGTATTTTGATTATAGCAGAAGAATAATACTAAATAAGTAACATTTTGCATTAACAACTTTTTAGACTTTTCACAACGTTATGAATATTTTATTTTGTCATAAGAAATCTGTCAAACAGGACGTATACTTATGCAAAAGTTTTGTTTTATTAAAGCTCTTTTAATACGAGATATGGTGCTCACACTATTATTGATGGAAATGAAGGCACTTCATGTAATGTATATAAATTAGAAATGGTAATTAAAGGCATAATATTTTATTTCAAGGTTAACAAAATCCCGTCTAACAGAACATCGGAAAATCCGATTTCATGTCGTAAATTATTACTCTGTCCTATATTATAGTATACGACGTAGATAAAAACATCTGTATTTATGGAATTAAAATGTTGACCATAAAATCGAATTTAAGAGTAAAATACAATTTGTGGGAGTTTATCTCATCATATTATGGGTTTAAATTCTATACTAACTTCTTTGAATAGAAAATGCGTCTTTTATTATAAATATTGACATTTTTATTGTTATTTTATTATACAATACAACTTAATGATATAATTCTTTATACGGTTCAATACAGTTTTCGGTTAAATCTTTGCGTTTTAAATATTTTAATTAATTAACACATATATTTCAAGTTTTCGGATCAATGGCCGAGGTTAATTTGAATACAGAGTTTTTTTAAACTTATTGAGTCATAATTTTATATAACTTAAAGTTCACGTCACTGAACTGTATGATAATATTTATAAAATATATTTCGATGCATTAGAAAAAAATAGTTTAGAAGAAACTTCCGCTAAGGATAATTATTATGAGATTGCATTCTAGAGAGTTGGGACTAGAGAGATCTTTAACAATGCGCACTAACACCGTAATGCAAAAGTGAAGTAAGCCACACATGTGTCATGCTCATAGATAAGTACAAGAAGTAATTCTAACCAGCTTAAGGATTGGACACTCCTGGCATACCCACAAATACCTCATGGACAAAACTGACCCAGAACCATGCATCACCTGCGGATCCGAAATCTCCATCAAACATCTTCTATTAGAATGTCGCCAATTTAATGAAGAAAGAACTAAATACAACATTCCAAGTAGTATCTCCGAATGTCTCAACAATGAACCTCTAAATATCAACAGTACACTTAGTTTTATAAGAAACACTAATTTACACAAAACCATTTAACCGAAAATCTAAATAATTTTAATAATTTTTTTGATGTATTTTGTTTCTTTCTTTATTAATTCATATCGTTACTTACTATATATTTATAATTATTTACCTATAATGTATTAATCAGTTTGTAATCATTAATTGCGGCCAATGACCTATGTGGTTGAGGCCTTGTTCTTTATAATAAAAAAAAAAAGTACAATTCGATCATAATGAATTGTTCAAATTTTAAGTCATGTACAGTAGCCAAAACAATAATAATAATAACTATATTTTTTGTTATTGTTGATGTATGAACACCACATTCTTTTTTCGTAATACTATAGGTATGTACTGCGCCGACCCGTCGAAATGATTTTCGAATGAAAATGAACTTTGGCATTAAAGCATTATACGATTTTGGTTCAACATATATAAAGAATTTATAATGTTATTAATTCGGACTTTCCATGACAAATGTTAACTTAAAAAACAGTTATAAAAGATGAAAACTAAAAATAATAAGATATTTGTAGGTTTAACTCATCAAAATAAAAAACACGCTATCGACATTGAAGGTTGCTAGTGCAAAAAAAATGTAGCATAGGTACCTACTATATTTAAATTCCTGCGCTTTAATATAAATGTACAAATTAAATGGATTTCACCATTTTATTTTTTTTTAAGCTGTGTAAATAGTAGATCAATTAACCTATATACGCCAATGGTTTAAGTATAAAGTTTACAATGTTTTTCTAGAGTTTAAAAATTTTACTCGACCGATGCTCTCGGGACTTGAATACACTCCGCGGGTTGATTGGGCTAATCAAAATACTCCAAATTTAATTGAGTTTCACTACCTAATTATTGTTTGTACTTCTGATCGAAGTCGTAGCTAAAATTTGAAATAATCCATTAACGTTTTTGATTTTCTACTTTTGAAAAGAAAGAGTAGTATTTGTGAGCTCGACGAATTCATCGCGACATTTTTAGCAAAAATATAATATAAACACATCTAACTCATAAAAATTCCGCTGGAAACATTTACACTAACCGTGCGTGTAAGTCGCAGAAGAAATGAATATATACGTTTTTTATTTTATAAATAAAACATATATATATATGGGTTATATAAAATGTTCAGGTCAAATGTGGTTAGAGTATGAGTGCATTACGATGAGGGAGGAGAGAAGTGCATAGAAAATGTATATATGTATATAGAAAAAAAACTGGAGACAGAATACTGTTATTGCTTTTTATTTGAAGTTCTGGATAATTTATCGTGATGTTTGAATGGTTGATATTGTTAGTTTGAAATGTTTACGGAAATAAAATACATCAAGTTTTGTTGCCGATAATAGTATTATCTAACGGTATAATGTTCACAAAAAATACGCTGTATCCGAATAAATGGCCATAAATTGTTTTCCCGTTTTTATTGGACCGTTTCTTTCGTGCAAACGAAACGCTTAATTAAATCTCGATATTCGGTCGTTTAAGTATATGTATATTATATAATTAATACTTGCGTCGATGTTCGCGTTTGGAAAAAAAAACATTCGCACGTCGATAACATTGTTATAATAATATTAAGTTTGATAATTTTCTCGACTACTAATTTAATATTAAAAAATAATAATTGTTGATGCGCGTTTCTTGGTACCTACCTATACCAGTTTTCATGAATTTTATTGTATACCCAATATATTATATAATAACGTCGTCATCTCAGATCTCAATTACATTTCAAGTGATGAGAGTGAACTGTCAGTGACTTTGAGTAAAAAATATACTGAGAACAATTTTTTTTACACATAGGCGATATGGCGCAGTAAAGTTAAAAGTTTGACGAACAAGTTATCAAGCGTGGGATTATATAAGCACCATACGCCCGAAAACTTAAATGATTTTTATTGTCATATTTTATTCGTTCATAGTTGGCGTGGTTACAAAGTAAGATATTTTATAATACCTACAGTTTTAATTGATTTAGTTAGTTATGCCATCGTAAGAAATATGTATAGAGTATTAGAATAATGATATGATTTTGAGAGTTGGAAAAAAGATAACACATTCAATATTTATACTATAGTCATATGAACTCATTTTCTAAACATAGTAATAATGCATGGAAAGATTTATCTATTGGTGTACCTTACCTAATATAAAATTATAAATTATAATGATATGTTTTCTATTAGGTACTTTTGTTGGGCACACGTATGTACACCGTTAGAAATCGAAATGTTTGATTAAATAATATAGAATAGTGTTTAGAATTTTTGTAATTATTCGTAAACCTCTACCCATATACGTACATATACTTGGTGATTAATATTTTACATCGTTCATATATTTATACTGTTTTATAACCGTTTTGGTATAGTTTTTACAGGGGAAATAAAACTATACTGATGAATATAATATGTGATATATATACTTTATGTCTATATATATACACTTTTTAACGCAGCCGGTAAGTAATTATTATTATTGTTTTCGTGTCATTGCATCGTTATTGGTTAGTACCTACCTATAGGGTATACCTACCTATCCAATCAAATCGACTTTTATTCGTTTTATACACACAATATTAATACATCTAAACGAATAAAACTTATCCGAAACGGTTTCGTTTCGTTTTGCTTAAAAATAAGTCTCTACTTATCAGCGGAAAACTTTATTATTGTTTATTTGACATTTTTTTTTTGTTAATTTTACAAGATATTAAGAACACAGAGAGAATAAGTGAAGTGCTCAGTAGTGACATCTGGAGTGGCAGTTAAATTGATTAATTTATATTATTCTTTTTTATGTACGAGTCCGTCCCTTTACCAATTATGAAGAATAAAGCTGTCTAGAGTTGTGATGAAGAAAATTACTTGAGAGGTGTATAAAACGCCGAAATAGGAACTTGGCCAACTGTAAAAAAATATAGGTTCTAATTAGATATCTCGGTAAAAATATAAAATGCACGAGCAAAAGAGCAAAGACTTAAATAATTTAATTTAAAGACATTTATAGCACTGCGGCTGCGTAAAAAAAAATGTATACGTTACTAAAAATATAAATGAATGATTTCGAAAATATTAGATACCTACCTAACTCAAAGTGATAAAATAATAAGCATAATTACTGATTCTTCAAATATAACTATTAATTATATCTGTAGGTACCTACTCTATTTGTTCATTATAATATTATGTCCATTAGATAATTGCTGATATTGAGGTAGGTTAGGGTAATATCGAATAGGGTATATATTATACAGAAAGTAATGTAGGTACTTGAATAAACTGGGAGTAAATAATAGTAACCATGTAAAGTATACAAAAATGCTTCAGAAATCGTAATTTTTTTATAATTTAAACCCTCAAACGCCGTTAAAATAGAAATAATTACTTTTTTATAATATTCATAAAATCATATCTATGATATGAAATTGGATTAAAATTTAAATATTACGGGCTGAGAAATGTAGTGGAGTTTGAATAACTTACGTATCTTATTAAAAAATATCACACAATTAGCGTAAAATTAAATTATTTTACTAAAAATCCGGATAATTGCATAGCCAAAAGCAATAAACTTTTAACGGAATTAATCGAACCGTATCAGGCGCGTTAATTAAGGGGGGTTTAAAACAAAAGAAAAATTAATATTATTTACGGTATTATTACACAATGGAGGGTGTGGGGGTGAATTTCCAGTTTCAAAAACATTAGACATTTTTTGTTTGTTTATCTCTATGATAAATGTATAATTTATTTTTTATTTTTGATCATGAAAGTATTATCATGTTATCTCACTCCCTCCCCGTTAAGTAATATAAAAGAAATGAGATCAATCATGAGCGTGCTATATATTGTGATAACTACGTCAACATTTTTTTTTTCAGTAAACGGAGTGTGCCGCAGGTGGCCAAGTGAAAACGTTATGTGCTACCTTGCTGGACACTTCGGTAGAACGATAATAATTATTTTATGGCTTTATCATAATATTACCTAGGTGGCTAGGTATATGATTTTCACTAGGTACTATGTGATTTCGGTTTTGTGCATATTATTATTTAATACCGTGAAGCGGACCCGGGAAAGCCGTGGTTGTCAACCAGTGTGATGCGAAATACTTAGGTGCTATGTAGACGTTGACAATTTTTTTTTTTGGATATTAAGGTCATTTATAATAATAATCTTTGGACTTGATAATAATTTTCAGTGTGTAGCTGTTTATTTGGGTTTATGTCGCGTGAAAAAAAAGGCCGAGGACCACTGATTTAGTATATAATATATCTATTAGTACGGGCACTTTAAACATTATATAATAATATCGTGTGCGTATCGATAGAAGTACTTAACGGGGAAAAGCGTGGGGTTCATATATTATTATTATAATTTTATATTTTTTATATTATTATTACTTACGGTAGGATCTGGTGTGTCTGCGGACCACCGGCATTGCCTGTTCATACGCGCCGAAATATAGTGAACAGGTGTGCGGTACGCGTACGTTACGATATATTGTGCCGACTATTTTTTCCTTACCGTTTGGAATCATTCCCGAACGTTTGGCAACCGGCTACGATATGCCTGCCCCCGCCGCGTGGACTTGGAACAAAATAAATCGTGCCAAAACGGTCGATTGAGGAGGCGAGAGGGAAAAAAATCATCGCAAAAAACATTTCCGACTACCTTTTTTTTTTTTTTGTTGTAAAACTTGACAGATTGAAAAAAATACATGGGTACCTGTATACGATTTCGATGGTGTACAGACGCACACGCACACACCAAACTAATATATGAATGCCGACGTACAGGGTGTTTCGAGATGATTTTTTTTTAAGTACCTACCTGTATTGCATATTTCGTTATATTGCTATTTTGTATTGGGCGAGCTATCTCTCGAGGGTCGCCCTGTATAATATGTGTTTTATGCATAATATTATGTCGTCAAAAAATCATTCAACAGTCCTTAAGACAATACATATATAGTTCGTATGGTAAATGCGATAGGTATAGAATACCGAGAAGTGTAACTCGGAGGACTGTTCACAGAAAAAATATAATATTTTAACGTGTTCGTGTACGTTTCAAACACTGACAGAACACTTTATGTATATATTTTTTTATGTTATAAATAAAAATATATTAATAATATTATATAAATATGAAATTCATATTTGCTGAGAAAAAAAATATTATACTATCTTATTAATATGTAAGTATCTATGTTAAATGTATATATTTTTGAAAAGTAAGTATGCACATTAAGGATGCAGTAATAATTTAAGTCAGCGGTTCTTAACCTTTTTACATCCGCGTACCACCTATACAGTTTGAACATTTTCATGTACCACTTGACCAAATAATGTTTTATTTGCTTATCAAAAATGTTATTTTACATGTATACGGAATTTTATTTTATTAGGAACTACAAAATTATGATAATAGTATAAGCATTTAATGCATAAAAAGAAAATTAAATATGTAAAATTATTATTATTATTAAAAATATCAAATATACCAAATAATTTCTATTGTTAATTTCTAATGATCCATTCCATTTTTTTTTTTACTTAGGGAGATGTTCTTAGCGTACCATCTACGAGCTCTCCGAGTACCACTAGTGGTACGCGTACCATATGTTGAGAAACTCTGATCTAGGTATATGATTATACTATATTATAATATTATGGTACTATTGCCAGTACATTTTAAAAAGTTATCTATTTAATATTATTGCTACCCAAGGTGTTTACCTCCCCCCTCCCCCACCCATTTCATTATCCTGGCTACGCCACCCATGTTATAAAAGTATTATTATTATTATTTTGTTTATTAAGCTTTTTAAATTTGAATTTAATATTTAAAAAAAGGTTTTATGTTTGTATTATAATGTAACGTTGTAATAAGTATAAGTTTAAGTATAAGATAAATAGTCAGATAGTCTGAAGAATATTATTTAAAATGTCATATTTTTACTTAAAGCGTATTATATTCTATATAATATTATATATATAATATACCTAGGTACTCTGAATAATAGTTTTTCCTTTATTATACTTTAAAATTTTACCGAAAGAAAATTAAATTTTTTGATACCACAAGTACGACGAAATGTCTGTAATTTCTCAGAAGTATTCCGTACAAGTGTATAAAAGCGTATAGGTACATATTATAATCTCGTGTAAAGCTAATATATTAATTACAACGGAGTAGTTCGTAAAATTGTCTGTACTTGATTAAAAAAATAACGACTTACCTTAGATAATTGAATTAAATAAGTATAAAATTGTTTTGATGTATAAACTAGAGTACCAGGCTATTAAAATGATAGTTATTCACCGGTAGGTACCAGTATTATAAACGGCATGGGTATATAATTAATACCTACCTAATTAAAAAGTACCCTTTCGTATTTATCATTTTGGATTCTGTGCGAAGCGTTGAATTTTTGATTTTACAACTGTGTGTTTTTTGCCTACTGTATCAGATGTCATGTCGTATAGGAGCAGTAAAAATATTTACTATCGAATAGTCGTCACATGATATAATTTTAAGCAATTTATAGAATTCTGGCACCTTTTTTTCCAAGTCGAAAAGATTGACAATTTAATGCGAAGGTTTCTCATAAGCAGTTCCGGATCTGGAACTCTGAGGGCCCTGGTGCAAAAGAAAATTTAGGAGCCCCCTTGAAAAACAATTTACATTATTATGCCATAATAGTTTTACTACAAATCAAATTGCATTATAAATTTATAACCATATTTTAACATATAGATAATATAATATTTAAGAGTAATCTTAAATAGTAAATAATTTATTTAACATAATTTAATAATAAGTAGAGTTATTTTCAAAATATGCTTGTACATACAAAAAAGGGTCTTCTATTTTATATAGATTATATTATATTCATTGTTATTATATTATTTTTTATATTAAACATTATAGTAGGAATATCGTATATGAGATCTCGGGGTCCCAAAAACCGGGGTCCCCTGTGATTTGCACACCCAACACTCACGATAATTGCGCCACTGCTCATAAGTTGTTCTTACTAACAAATCTAGGAGCATTCGAAAATCAAATCTTTACGTAATTGGATATTTTATACGAACGTAATGAGTTATTTTTTGTGATTAAAAAAATATTAACCTTTGGTAGAAACTTGAAACATTCCACTATTACTTATATTATCATTTTCTATATAAAAACGGAAATTGTCAAATAAATTTTTAAGGTAGGTATTTATATTTTACACGATAAACTTATATTCACACAGTTCTATAGCGGTAGTACGTCATTATTGACTTATACATTTCTAACAATAATACATGATATAATTGGTATTATAATTTATGAGTACTTACTACATAATTATATATATCAAGGTTTACAGAACAAAAAAAATAATTCGACTTTCGTGTTGAGGCTGTGACTTATCAGGATATATCATTCAACACAACATAATTGGATAAAACTTGAAAGTTAAAGCAATTTAAAAACAGTGTGTGTGTGTGTGTAAGAGGACGTCTATGAAATAAATTATATTGCTAGATTGTCGACGAAAAATGATAATATTTATATGGTGAAAAATAATTTCTTACTTCAATACACATAATTTCTTCTTGGAATGTAAAATAATGTATAACAATGACTGTAAAATCGTGTTTTGTGTCCGTCATATTATAATAACAAAATATTTTGTTTTCGTGTAAGACAATAATATTGTACCGAGCAGTTGGGATTTGATATGGAATAAACTACTGCTGCTATAGTTTGAGATTTTATATAGATAATATATTTTATACATTTACAGCGACATTGTTGAAGCAGTTATTAATTGCATATAGTTTAAAATGCGTAGTACATCTTTTTTAATGAGAATTAATCGGTTTAAAAGTAAATAATAAATACAAAAAAAATTCGAAAAAAATTATAAGGCTACAGTGGGGAAAGAAAGTGTTTTCGGATAAGTTATGTGTCATACTCCGATGAACAATACATTTTTTTAAATAACCATACTTAAACGAAAAACATCTTTATTTAAAAATAATTATTTAATTTAGAACATTTGGTACATTTAGTGATATTGCAGTGATACATATTATTTATACCAGACATTTGTGATTATATGGAAGATTTTAAGTGTAAGTTATACAGTTTACTGATCTGATTTACGGAGTCGGAGCGGAGATGATTTTTAAGACATTTAATTTTTTATTAAGCTTTGGGTAAAAAAAAAACACGAACTAAATTGTTTTATTTTATTGGAACTATAAACATATTTTAAATAATGATTTATTATAGATCTTAATTAGTCATGCTATATTATGCTATAATATTGTGTATAAAATAATATTGTATCAGTTTTGAGTGCATTGTCATAATTTTTTAATTTCTCAGAATTCTCAGCAGCCCACGTCTCTGAACACACTGAAAAACACCAAAAACTTTGCTGTTTAGCGAAGATTTTGGTACCAAAGTAATGTTCCGGTCCAACTACCACGACTCGCCGCATCGAAAACTTTTCAGACTTCTTAAAAGTTATTGTTAAAACTGAGGATAAAATCAAGGTACCCCCTCCCCAACATTTAACATCGTATATATATATTTATTTTATGTTCAACATTACAGAAACTAATCTGTAGTCCCTACAGTAATTAATCCAATTTTTATACATCACTAAGAGATTTATTCAAAATCTTTAATAGGTACCCATCTATACAGCGATGTTATATAGGTAACATAATTATATTTTTTTTTTATTATTATAGCAGTTGCAAATATAAAATAAACCTTATAAAATATATTACTGTTTTCATTTGATTTCTTTATCACCTACTAAATGTCTACAGCTCTTAGTGTTTTTAAATTAAGTCTAGGTATCTGTCTCGACATTCTATTTTAACATATTATTTTTTTTTTTATTGGTATTAAAAATGTCATATAAACTATAAATATCTGGTAGGCATTTAAATCATAAATCCGTAAACCGGCCATATTATACTTATGGGTAGAACTTCATTAAAACTAAATGTTTTAAATTGACCAATTCAATTCTTGATCATTATAATGTGCTATACTGGTATACACCACCACCATTGGTAATCAATAACTTATGTAATAATATTATAATCGTCACACGTGCAGTGTATACTGTATAAATATGGCGGAAATGGAATATTCCATTGAAACGGTTTTGGTCCTGACCGAATACTTTGAACTGGTTATATAATCCGAGAACCACAACCGTGGTCATATGGATTTGTATTGCCCTCACTCCAACACAAGGGGGAGGGAGTAAAAATCTGGCTTAAGACCTTTTCACCAGAGATGTTATTATATTGCTGTGTATTATATGGACTTCCACGTTTTAGCCTTAAAGATCTGCAGTGCGGGTGGACGACAGTAATCGCTCACACGCTGCAATTATCCTTTTTCACCTGTACCTGGATAAGTAACTGTTTCCTCTGCGGTGACTTTGCCCGTGTATAAAGGCCATTATTTGCCCCATTCTTGCCGGAAAAGCAGCTTTCGCCGATCTTCTTTAATAAACACCTTTGCACCCGTCGTCGTATCAATTGAATACGTATCACCGCGTGTAGTATATAATGCGTCTTCGGCCACGAGAGCAACAGTACCTATACTTACCTACCTGCATTCTTATTCTATCGCCCAATAATTCTCCTCTCGTGCTGCACATCCGTCTCACTCTGCGCATTCTCACACACACATCGGCGGGTCTTTAAAACCCTCTACGGTCTTCATACATAAATATATAATACATATATACACACACACACACAAGGTCGGTAATAAAACGGGATTTTCTCCTATCCCCGACATCGCGCATTCACCACTACTTTCCGTCCTGTCCGCGACCGTTCCGGAGTCACCGCCGTCGCGGCTGCAGCTCTGCTCGTGCCGGAAAGACCTGGGTTGACGTCCCGACGGCCGCCACCGTGGTTCGGTCACGGTTAAAAGAGATTATTTCTTCCTCGCTTTCCTACCGCGCTCGTTCCCGCTTTAGCAGCACAATAAAACTTACCGACCGGAGACATTATGTATACGATTACGTACGTATTATACATATATATATATTATGTAAACAGTGTTTTGAAAACGTAGCTATAGTGCAGAAGGTGGTACGCGAGGGGGGGGCAGTCTTGGGGTTGGGTGTGCAGGGTTGGGTCAACTGCGTGGGATGAGGATAAATAGGGGCAATCGGACTTTCGATGTCGGGTCACGCGTTTCCCAACCCACACCCCGTTCCCGGTTAAATCCACAATTTACAGTCTCGAGTAAACGTAAAGCAGTGAAAAAAATTACAACTAGCCATGGCGGATAGTGTAAGCGAATTAAGAGACCGTTTGACCGCTTTAAAGCGTTGGGCTAAAATTCAGCCTTTTGTGATGGAATAATGGTAAGCGTATATATCGTATAATTTATCGAACGCATTTAATCGAACCAATCACATTTTTAAGACCCTCGAGATTTACAAAATATATTACATTGTAACGTTTAAATGCGTCTCTTATTCGAATACCTAATTAACTGTGTTTTTGTTTGCCATAATAATATGACTATTACAGGATTAATGTGATTTTTAGTAATTAAAATAAATTTGTTTTAACAAAAATGCCCCAAAAAAATTTAGACTACCATTATGTTTCGCTCATATCGTAGGCTATTACAATTATTTTTTTTTCTTGAAAAAATGGATAATATTAAACCGTAAAAAAAAAAAAAAAATAAATAATATTATTGCATAGGTAGGTAATATTTTTTTCTTGTGATGATATTATTAAAGTTGGCACATTCAATTTTCTTACATAACTATGTTACATGTGATATTAATGTTACAATATATTATTTTATGATAAATAGCTTAAGAATATATTACAAAAAGGTTTATGCAAAATAAATTCAAATATTTCTTTTCCATTTATTACATTTTAGAAAAATAGTTCTTTTGAGTTTTGATGTATGCATGTAAATGTTTCAATATAGGCACACTGTACACGTAATAAGAAATGTATATTGATATAATTCTTAGCAAGTTGAAGACAAATCGTAAACAATTCTTTAGGCATTTGAACGAATAATATAATATTATGTTCAGTGTAACTGAAGGAATTGAATTTTAAGAAATATCGTGCAAAATGTATTTTGTTTCTACGACTTTGGTTTTTTTTACCTCGCATAAATATGTATTACCTTTATAAAACCTTTGTCTGTCAGTTAAATAATTTTCGTTTAGTAAGTTTTCTCATAATTTATTTTATGAATTAGCTTTTGGGAATAATATAAACAATTGCTCAAATATTCAGTAACTTTTGCTGTAATTTGGAAAGAGTTTTGAAACATTGACATGAGAATCCTAAAGTTAGAAATACGGGTCAAACCAGAATAATATTAATTAAATAGCTTTATATAACATATAATAATTTTAATTTCAAGTCAGATAATAATACGAACATATGAATGTCTCTAAAATTTTTTTTCATCATGAAAACAAATTAAATATATATTAAAGAAATAGGTTAGGTTAGGTTAGGTACCTAGGTTAGACTAGCTAGTACGTTCATTTGTTCTAATGTTACACCAAAAACCAAAATCGATTTTGCGTAAAAATTCACGTTTTCCTTAATTTTTGTTGTTTTTCCTGGCGCTATTGAAAACTATTGGGAATTTTAAGTTTTGACCTCCCAAATGCACAAACTTGATTCACTTTTCCATGGAACAACATACTGTTGAAGAAAATCGAAACAGTTTTAATGCTCCAAACCGCGATGACAGACACAAAAAAAAACACACATCATCATTGTAAAATTAATACATTCATCGCTCCGCTCAGAATCTAAAATACAATATCGTATATTATATATATTAAAAGTATTAATTTACAAAATAATTCGGTGAAATAAAATAATCTCTCCCAAAGAGAGTCCTAATTAAGTACTAGTAGTTTATTTTAGAAGATTTTTTTTGCTTTTATAGTTCGTGCAAACAAAATCCTTTGAACAGATATAAAATAACTTAGTTTTATTTTTGATGAGATAAATCTGAGTCTTACAGTACTTTTCATTTTGCTTTAAATGATACAAACTTTTTGTCCATGCTATACGGTTAAAATAAGTAAAATAATATTGTTAAATGAAATAGTTATTTTAACAAGATTAAACAGTAGTTTATAAGTAAAATTGATTACCAGGTTTTCTAATGAATGACTGAAGATGAAATAATATTATATTACTTAAACACAGAAGAAATACAGACAATATTAAAGCATTCGGAAACAATATTTATAATATTATTATACATAGTATATACTTTGAGTATTTATTGCATTTCTAAATAAAAAAAAAACCGTAAGTATTTGAAATGACCAATCGAGTAGCTATTTATTTTGTAAAAATTATAGGCTTAAGAAGCATACGATTAGGTACCTAGCTATAGTTGTTATGAGGTTTAATATTAAGTTTTTAATTATGTTTATAGTAACTTTCGTTATTTAATTGAATTTTAACAGTTAATACTAAATGGTTTTATTTTGAAAATAAAATTGATTTATAAGTCATTACAATTTTAAATTCACTACAACTGTAATAACGTCTTATCACAAAAAACATTTTTGATAAATATCCATATGAAAAAAAAATCGATTTTAGGTTACAAAATTTGAAAATTCCTTATTTATTTATAAATGTATCGGTTGACGACTATTTTTAAGAGTATTGAATAATGATGTTTAAGTCTTGCCTAATTTAGCTTGTATAACGATTAAACCTTATACTGATAACTAATAACTATTAGAGTTTTTGTTTACGATTATCGTGATGAATGTTTTGTTAGGATCACTAAAATTCACTAAGATTGTACATGGTATATCGTTGACGAACCTTGATAGTAGGCTATATACAATCATTTCAAAGCATAGTAGCAGAATATTATGTACATACATTATGTGCTATAATATAATATCATAAACATATATAATAGTGCCAAAAAAAATTGTCATTTCTTCTGACGTTGTTGACGCGGTGTCACTTATCAATTCGTATCAAATGATCGTTTTACTTCGAGTAAGATACCTACCTAATTAATTGATGATCGCTAAGAAAATGTATATTGATTTTTTTTTTTTTTTTAGAAGCGTATAAAAGTATAATACATGCTTACATTTTTATACTGACAAAATTGTCTGAAACAGTAAACGACTTATTGAAATGTAACGTAATACATAATATATATGTAACTTGAAATTGTTTTTAACATTTTGCACGTATAGGCATATAATATATTACATATTTCCATATAGTATAATAATTATTATTTATTGTTCGGACGTGTTTCGCCATGTTGATAAGAAGTTTTGAGTAGCCGAGTTATGTATTCAGCTCCGTATACGCTTGTAGAAAAGAGATAATTTGTATTAGGTATATACAAGCGTATAGAATAAAGGATAAGTAGAAAATGTCTGAATAATGGCGGGGATAATCTCTGACAAATAGGGAGATCTGTACACGTAAAAAATATTCGAAATGATATAGTTGGTGTATAACTTCTTCGCATTTAATGCCATTAATCATATAACCGAGTGAAGAGGTAGTGTAATTTACATCGGTTGGGCGTTGCCTATTTGAGTGCCTTTGTACATGAGTGGACGTTAAACATGCATATAATGTGTAACTATATAAAATAATACACAGCGTAAAATGAGCATAGGCAAAAATAAGTAAAAAAAAAAAAAAAATTCGTTAATTAGCCCTTTTACTCCCTAATGTTAAACTCTAGACGAGAAAAAACTGCTGAATACTATACATAATGCGACATAATATACAAGAATATACAACCTATATATATAGTACAACCCACACAACACGCAGAAATTCAATTTATATTTTTTAGCGCATACACACGAACACGATATTGATTTTGAGTATACTAAGTACTAACCATTAAAAATTAATTTAATTTAAGTTTATTAAAATATAACAATGTTTTTCAAAAATATTTTTACATTTTATTATATTTGCATATACTACATATGTATTGTATTGTATGGCCATTGGGTGATTATTTTAACATTCAACATGCATTAGCTCGAAAAGTATTAACGTTGTTGGTACTATTTTTTTCTGTTTTGAATGAATGCAGTCATACATTTTTAATTTCATATTCCTAAGCGTAATTTTTTTTCTGAGAACTTCGATGCATAAAAATATAATTTAGTTAATTATATATTATTTAAATGTATTTTCGATGAGCGGGATAGTAGTCAGTGACCAATTTAATTCTTTCAAAATCGATTTTGTCGAAATTTGTGTTGCGTTTTCACAGTTTTTTACGTTATTTTTTAGAAAAGTACTTGACATTCACTTTTGACCTCCAAAGTAACGAATAAATCAAATTTTCAGCCAGTAACCACCCTTAATATTGAATAGAAAAGCTTCAAGAGTGTCATCAGACAAAATTAAAAACAACACATAACTTTAAAACAAATGCGTCCATTGCTCCGCTCAGAATCTTAAAATACCTATATAAGAATAAATAATATTTTGAATTTCAAAAAAATTATCTGATTAATGAAATTATAACTTATGTTCTCACATATACAGGATGATTTACCAAGCATGCTCATTCCCATGTTTTCCTTTAATAATGAATTTATTCAAATTCTGATTTTTAGAATTTTTAAAATATATACTCAAAGATAATTTTTTTGTACTACTTAAGGAGTGTCCTGTGGTGATACAAAATTCTGTTTTTAAAAGAAAACCCCTCTTTCTATTACAGTAAATTTTTTAGTGGATAATTTTTTTGAAAACTTTGATGTATACCTAATTCAAACTTCGAATGATTAGCGTCTTATTAGTTTTTAAAATATTTGTTTTAAGGATAATAGTTCTTAAAAATGATTTTATGTAAATATAAAATATACGTAAAATTGGATCTAGTATTTATTATATTTGGTCCATTTTTACAAATTATTAATATTGATAGATTAATATTAATGACTACAATGAGCCCCAATACATATTTTATAAACCCACTACGGCACTACCCCATGATAAACCTAATATTTTGTCCTTAGAACAAAAAATTCAAATAACTGAAAAACTACTGGTACAAAATTTCATTTTGAAACGTCAAAAATGCCAGAAAAATCATCTACTATATAATTTATATTTGAATAGGTGTGTTCTCATTTGAAAAACAGAAGTTTGTATCATTACAGGACACTCCTTAAGTAGTACAAAAAAATCTCAATCATTTGAAATATGGTCTAAAGTATATTTAAAAATTAAAAAAAAAAAAAGACTTTGAATAACAGCATTATTGAAAAAAAGGGGGTGAGCATTATGCTTTGTGAATAACCCTGTATAACGGTAAATATTAATAAGAAAAAGTAAGTATAATAATATGATGTTATAAAGGTGCATTGCAAGGAAACGGAACTTTAAGAGGGAGTGTTCATCATTTTGTTTAGTGTGATAATAACATTATGATGATTACTTGTGTTTTGTACAACCTACTATAGGTTGTTTGGAGTTAACTATAGTTAATTCTAAATTATCATTCCTAGCTGTTTATTTGAGATTAAATATTCTGTCTGAGCGTACCAATCAAAACCAATTTCTTTAAGTAGGTAAGTAATAGTTTGGATTATTCTTTATAATATTACTTATAAATATTTTTCGTTGTCTTATGTATGCATTAGTGCAGCGTGGTTTCCGGAGGGAAACATAAGAAAAATGAACCCTCGTTAGAGAGAATGGACTGGAATAAAGAGTCTACCACGTGCGCGGCAGATTAATATGACCAAAATTATTATCCTGAAATAAAATACTTATTTTTCATTTTTATTACGCGGAGTGTGCGCCGTACAATAAATAAATCGGTACATTTCACTATTTTAGTTAGATCACTTCGATTTACTAAGCTGTGGGCCTGTGGAGTACGCATGCAATAGTGGCGTATGCATATAACGTAATATATATAATATGCACACACATACCCACACATACCTAAAGCTATTGTTAAACAGTGTTGAGCTATTATTGTATCGGTGATAATTTTCTGCGCATTATAGGCCGACCTATGGCGACGTTGCTCAACACGATGTAAAAACACGAAGTGATTGCCAAATGTGTGTACAACTAGTTATATTTTCCACACGATGATGTTCTGTACTGTAAACATGGTATTTGCGGTTTAATTCGAAATTAAACTGCCAAGACACGGTAGAGATTCCGGTCCAGGCAGACCGTGAAAAAGGCCATTACGACCGTTGCAGCCGACGACGGCTGCAGCGTAACTTCATTACCGAAAACACCGTTTTGACCCGTCGTACGGGTTATTGCAGAATCGCATCGAACGTTTTCAATTTAGCCGTCTCCTGCGCCGTTTGAAGTGGTACTTATATTATATGTATATGAGTGTCAGTCTCCGGACGGGTCGGACCGTGGATTTAGGGTAACCACCGGTATATTGTGAGTGTAGTATTTTATAGTGGTAAACACAATTGTATTCGGCACTACAAGGTCGGACATATTATACATGTACATAATATATTTCACTAGAGTAAGATATATAATAATATCATAAATATATTATGTTTTTTTTAGACGAGAAAACGTGGATCCTTAGACATGGTATTTGCGGTTTAATTCGAAATTAAACTGCCAAGACACGGTAGAGTAGAGATTCCGGTCCAGACAGACCGTGAAAAAGGCCATTACGACCGTTGCAGCCGATGGCTGCAGCGTAACTTCATTACCGAAAAAACAGTTTTGACCCTTCGTACGGGTTATTGCAGAATCGCATCGAACGTTTTCAATTTAGCTGTCTCCTATGCCTGGCGCGTTTGAAGTGGTACTTATATTATATGTATGTGTGTCAGTCTCCGGACTGGTCGGACCGTGGGTTTAGGGTATCCGTCTACTCACCTGTATTGTGTGTGTGGCATACAAGATGCAACAGAAAGACTTGACCAAAAAAAAAAAATGATGCTACTTAAACGTATGACAAAAATTGTTAAAATTATATAATTAGTAAATAACTTAAGAAAAATACTCATGTCAGAAAATTCCTAAAAAAAATATTTTGAAAAAAGTTATTAGGTACGTTCCAAATTCAATTAATCAAAAAAATGTTGATATTTTAAAAAATTCTAAAAAATAAAATAATTGACGTAGATAAATGTTTTTACCATCAAAATTGTTCGTATAATCAGATTCATACATTGGCTATTTTGAATAAATCCAAAAAAATTTAAATCAAATTTAAAATATTTTATTTTCAGTGTTAAAAAATTTAAATACATTTTTGTATAAAATATGTGTGGCGCAAGTGACTATAAATTATATATAAAAAAAAATTTTAATATCGTTAAAATAAAAGTTATTCCAAAAGTCAGTTCTATCTGTTACACCCTGTATTATATTGGTAAACACACTTTAACACAGTTGTATTCGGCACTACGGTCTACGAGGTCGGACAAATGTAAACATATTCCACTAGAGTAAGGTATATAATTATATAAAAAATGTATGTTTTTTTCCGACGAGAAAACGTGCATCTTTAGAGCCTATTATAAATACTGTGGTCTGGTTTGGGTCACGGGTTGCATTCTCTAATCGATTCGTATTATAATAGTAGGTACAGTATCACCACGCAGACTATTATACACAACGCGTGTAATACAGGTATCGGAAATTTCTTTTTCGTTCCAACACTCAATTTTGCGCGTTAAACGTCAAACATGCGTGTAAATGCATAACAATCGATGGGCGAATACGATATTATGTAAAACACGTAATATTTCTAGATTATCAGAATGTAATATAATATGTAAGTAATATTATTATGTCAATTTTACGAAACTAATCGAAAACTCATTTCGTTGTATAATACATAATATTATCGTGACGTACAAATAAGAACCAAATAAAAATAGAATAATTTATTTTTTAACAGGTGAAATTTTTTAATTACCAATACAGCAGTACCAATACCAAAATAAAATTCCTATATTATGCGGTATTTCAATTTATTGCAGTGATCCAGCAAATACCGCTGGGATTAAGCATAGTATATAATACAGTCAACTCGCGATATAACGAATATCGATATAACGAAAATCTTAATATAACGAATAAAACTACCGGTCCCTTGAAAATATCGCGGTATAATATAATTTCGATGTAACGAACTTTCGATTTAACGAATTTTTTTCTCGGTCCCTTGAAATTCGTTATATCGCGAGTTGACTGTATTATAATATTATTAAACTTTACCGTGTCGGATAGGCAGTCCTCGTCGAGTTTTAAGATATTTACACATTTTGTTTTTCAAATAGATTTTATTTTAAACATAGTAATATATAATAATAGATGAAATTTTTCTAGATATGATCACATTAGTTTTATAGTTCTAGTATGATAAAACTTTTAAAACTAAATAAAATTCTCACTTTACGAGTTAAACAATAAAAAATCGTTTATGTTTTGCTTTAAATTATTTGAGTACATTTTTATGTTACGACCAACTGGTTTGTTTATATTTTTAGCCACTTCAGTTATCATTAATATTTCTGAATACAATTATAATTATATCTATTTGTGAATTCTAGCCTCATTGCCATATAATATTTTGTAAATTACGTATATTTTGTATCTATAGTTGACCTAAATACCTTAAATTTGATGTACAATTTTATGAAAATAATTTTTGACGTTTGTATGTAAAATGCATCAATTTATATTTTATCTTTATGTATTTATATTGCATATAGATATGGACTAGAAAATAGGGTTTAAATTATTAACTATGTTTGATTGCAGGATATTGTTTGGACTTCTGAAAGCCATAGAAAAATATTGTACAGCACTACAAAATCTAAATAATAAGTAGTCTGAAAAATGAGGTCATATGTGTACCTAATACCAAACAAACATTTTAAATTTATGAAATTATAGCAGTAAATAAAATCTAAAATAAAATGCACGGGTATATGTCACTATATTATGTAAGTATGTAGAATGAGTGTAGGGAATAAATGGTATGGATTTCATACACCAGGGGTCCCCAACATTTTCCAACAAACGAGCTATTTTTAAATTTTTAAATATCTGGTGGTCTATTCAGGTATCTTATTTATGTTATTATTACATGCAGCATAATAATATTCTTCTTTTATTATTTCTCCATAGGAAATTTGTATTTTTTTTTCGCTTGTAAATACTTTACTTTGTATAAAAAACATAAAATCATGTTTAAAATTATGTACGTGATCAACCAATATTGGTATAGTTAATTTTCAACATAATCGACCAATATTTCTCAAAATATCTGCCAGTCAGGTGACCCATGAGATACACTATTGTTGGGTAATCATATTATAATATGTTTAGAAAACTAGAACTGTTTAAACAAATCGTTTTTAATATTAAGATTTTTATTTAAGGAAAATTAATAAGCAAATCAGATTTAAACACAAAAAATGAATAAATTACAATTTTTATTAAAATCATATTATTTTGCAAAGATTCATCTAATTTACATTTTATTAAAGTTGTTTTTAAATATAATTTACGCTTATTTAAGAGATGAATAAACATTGTATTATGTAAATATTTTGATTTGAGTACGAATTATATTATTTTTTATTATTTTTTTTATTAATTAACCCGCGGCAACTTAGACCATTGGATGGTTTTTAACTGTGTGGGAGGGTACCGTAGGCTTAACACGTTTACACAGTTTGGCAGATTTTTTAGTGAGCACCCGCAGGTATCTGCCATGCCGGGGTGGGGGATGGCGGTCCTTCTCTCCGATCACCGTGACTTGCCGGAAGAAAAATGCCACCCGTGGCCGAGGTTTTGAACTGGCGTCGGCGCGCGTCTCAACCGATGCCTTAGTCCGCTCGGTCACTCCGTCCCCTAAATTATATTATATGTAAGATATATTTGTAGTGAAATTCACTCAGTGGTGAGTTGGGCCAAATATTATTGTACTATGGTTAATTGCTATTTTAGTAATTATGTGTTATTGCTTGAACACTATTACTTTTTTAAACATGTTCAAACTGTTTTCTGCCCAATGAATTTATTATAATTATTATTTATAAAACTCAGTTATTATATTTTATAAAAATTTTAAAAATGTTCCGATTAAATATATATTAGAAATGAAACCTTGAGTTTGGAGTCAAAGATAGTTAATGACTATAGCTCTTGTGTTATTTGTACTTGAATTGGCCGTAGGTATCGGAAATATACTTAGAAATGAAACTTCAAATTACAGTTTGAATGTTTGAATATTTTGTCTAGTTAAAAACTATTTTTACTGAAAATCTTACAAATCAGTTTACTTTTACATTATTTTTGGCGTATTTCATATTAGATATAAATTCCGTGATTATTGGTGATCATAGCAAGAGCTTTATTATTATCAGATTTTTTTTTTCATAAAACGAAATTATTGGTAAAATATCCATTTGTTGTACGAATAAAATATTACGGTTCTTGATTTTTAAATCAGTGTTGATTATTTATTTGGAGATGTCTGTAAGTTGATGTGTTCGCGAATTTTCGAAAATTGATTAAAAAACTATTTGATTCGCAAAGTTAATTACAATCTGGTGTATCTTTTATTTGTTCATTTATATACTCAATTGTCTTGAGTATTCCTGTCGATTCTTTTATAGTACATTGTGCTTTGTATAAAGGCTTTTAGAATTTCACTTATAGTTGACTGAATCTCTTATTTATTTCATATATTATGTATTGGCTCAAAATTAATTTTAAAACGGATTCTTGAAATTAATTAAAATGTACCTATTTGGATTCATCTTTAATTTATTTGCAATAGTTTGTTCAGTATCGAACCAAAATGTAAGTGCAGTATTTTTGTAGATCGGGGAGAGTTATTAAATTGAAATTGGCTTACTCAAATGAATACCGCGGTGTCTCTTGCTATTTATGTAATTTTGATGTTAAAATTGATTTATAATGTTATGTATTGCATTGTTGCTATTATTAGTTAAACGTGACCTATAATAGCAATAATACGTAATACTATTCTGGTTTATATAATATAATATTATCTCATAGTAATATCATATAACTAATATGAAACGATGATATTCCCAATAAATTCAGTATTGTAATTTTTTTCGTTATGTAGTTGTTTTTTCTTTCTTATAAAGCTGTCGAATAAAAAGCAATCCATTATAATTACTGCACTTAAATATTATTTTTCGCGAATTACTTAGGTTATCGTGGCAATATAGGAATTAATTGTAATAATATAGATACAGTTTGATAACATTTTATTAATTATGGAAGTGAAAACATCACAAATAATACGCTAGTGATTATATTATATACGATTTTTAAATTTGATACATGTTGTTTTCCCCTACTCGTTAACTTTTGTTAATTTATCGTCAAATGCGCGCAAAGACAGAATAATCTATAATATATTTTTCGTGCTAAACTCCCCGAGGATCTAATGTCTAATCAAAGTTGGATTTAAGTTGACTTTGCGCAGTGTTATTGTAGGTTTTAAAACCCGCGGCAAGTGTAAAACTCGGCGCGTTACGACAGTCTGAAAGTCGGTCACAGTATTAAATTAGTGTAGTTATTGTCACAGCCGTTGGCGGATAATATAAAATCATCGCCGGGGTTTGGATCATACGATAATAATAATATACTCTGCATAGGTCTTTACGAATTTCGTGATGACTGCAGTGGAGATTACTGAAGTTGGAGAGTCTTGCCAAATAGCGTACATGCATTTGATGGTCTTCATTTGTCCTCGACCGGCACCGAGTGTTCGCGTACACACTAAATTGAATGGCGCTAACAATACAGTAGAAGAAAACGGTGTGGCGGAGAGAAGGGGTCTCTGAAAGCTCGGAAATCGGATTCGCATTACGGCCAAATATGCTAAATAAGAGAAGGATTTTCTGGGGTACGCCGCAATAGTAATCGTTGAATTACCATAAAATTGTACTATACGTCTTGAGCAGGCAGAGGGTATATAGTGAGTAAAGAAAAAAAAAACATTTATGATTGCTGCTGTTCTCCGCAATAATTAAAGTTGGCCGCGAAAGTTTTAGTCTTATAGTTCGGGAAAAATGTCCAAATAACGGTGTTATTTCTTGGCCATTTTAGTTATTTTTTAATATATTATCAATCTGTTTCACTCTATCCATTTTTTTCCCTCTCCGAAATTTGCCTTCTCGAAAATGCTCTCAGGTGCGTTTAGTCGTCATGTAAGAGTTAATATGTCTATCTGTTGTTTTTGAAACGGAAAATTGAAAACCATTGTATATGACCAAATAGTTAAAATTTAAACAAAACAATTGAATATAATAATAATTACAAGAAAACATTAAGAGCAAATACATATTATCATATTATTTATATTTTTAATTAATATTAATTATTATACACCTTTTTATTAAAATAATACATTATGATTTTAACAACAAAAACTTTACATTCATTTAAATATAATCGTGAAAGAGTTATCGTTCTTAGTTTTAAAATTGTATTATATTAAAATTAAGATTTTAAGATTTGGTTGTATCTTTGGTGTGTGTACAATGTACATAATACATTTATTAAAACCAAAATGCATATTTACTAAACAGTTAACAGTATTAATGTATTATTTAAGCGTAATTGAGATATTCTGTATATTTTGTTGTTCTTTAATATTATCCAATTTGTTATTCATTGTGGGTTAGGTATACTTATGTATAATATCAGTAAATGTAATTTACATTAACTGATGTAAGTTGCAAATTATTACATTGGAAGTCAAAAGGATTAACTGCAGTATCCCTTGACAATATTCAGTAACGCTTATACTGGTTGTTAGTATGAAAATGGAAACCAAATTAACGGAAAGAGAATAAATAATTTGTATCGTAACTTTTCCCTGAAGAAATTCCAAAGCATTTGTAATGCTTAAGGCAGGAGTATTGTTGATCAAAAAATTATCATTTCATTAATTAACTTTAAATTAATAACTCAATGGCTAGAACAGATAATTTTTCTTTATCAATTATTTCAATAAAATTGTATGATAGGGATTTTTTTTTGATTTTTTCAGTACTCATTTTCTTTATTAATTAGATTACTTATTCCGTTTTCTGAACAAATCAATTAATTTTGTATGGCAGGTATTATAATCAATCAAGAAAACGAAAAAAAATTGAGCATGTACAATTAATGTTATATTCTAATATACTTATTAGTTATTACTTCAACAATATAATTTAAATATACAAAATAGGTCAATCAACTAATATTATTTATATATTGTTCTTTTTAGAGTATTTTATTTCTTTCAAACTGCATGTAATGAATATACTATAATAAGACCTTTATTATTTAAATAGACTAGAACATAATCAAAATAAAAACAGAATTATTTTTGTCGTTTAAATATTTTAAAGTATTTTACATGATGTTCTTAGGGGAATTGATTTTTCGAAGACATTATTAAAATGTTGTTAGTTTCAACAAAAATGATACCTAACTAAATTAATTAAAACAAAACACGCAATTGTTAATTTTTGTTCAGATCTAAAAGCCAGATTACTTGGGCATGTTGTAATAATACTTACAAACTGTACGTGTAAAGTTTCAATAATCTACACTATACCATCGGCCATGTAGTTTTTTTTCGTTATATTTCACACAGGCATGGAATATACGTTATAGGTACATTATGAAAATACTAAATAATATCCGATTTTGGTATATTTGCAACGTACCTATTATAGTTTAACGCTTTTGTGCAGTTTTACACTTTTTTTCCAACAATATGTTTATTTACTGTATATATTATAAATAGTATATTACATAGAACATACCGACCAGTTTTATTAGTAATCAAACAATTAAACCTTTTATTGATATCACTTACCTACCGAAAGTCTATTATTTCATTTTTATCTCCTAACCTAACCTTTTATATGTAAATGCGGGATCTGATAGTAATACTAGGTACGCAGTTGTTATTTGAAATAGGAACACAACATCTTTTGAATTATATGTTATTGTTTTTGTATTATGCATCTGTACGCAATATGCCAATATATCTAAGTACAGTATACTAACGTACTTACTGTAAACCACTTAACTGTAGAATATGTATTTTCTATTGTAAAGTGGAAGAAATTAAAAAAGAATAATACAATACGAAATAATATATTATTGTGGTTAGGTTATAAAATGATTCGTATCGATATACGATTAACTACGTGACAACTGCGATTTATTTTTAATTAATTAAGTTGCTTGCTTGAAAAATAATATTTTAAGGCAACATTCACACAATATGTTATATTATGTATACTTTTGTGCCTGTAATTGTTTTGAAATATTGGAGCGATTTGACAACACGGAATCCAAACAAATATTTCAACAATGACGTTTTGAGTGGGAGGCGCCAAGTAAAGATTCGGATATACAATATCTATATAGGCATTGCCTCTGTAGAGGATTGTAAAACGACTTAATACATAATTAGGTTGCTGTGGACGCTATGCTCGAAATGTCGACGATCGATGTGGTACCTATAGTTGTAATATTATTATTGTACGGCTAATTAAAAAAAAAAAAAATAATAGTCTGATACTTTGATGACGACCGAAGTTGAAGTCAAACTCACGTACTTATCGATGACACACGATGACATTTTTTCTTGTCGTATTGCCGTGTGATATAGGCCGGGAACGCATTGAGTGTTGTATGTGCGTTATATATCTGTCATAAGTGTAATATCTATTTTATGGTCGTAGTCGTCGCATGTGCAGGTTTGGCTAGAGCCGAAGGTGTTGACAAGATTAATGCGTCTCCCACCGTCCCGCTACAGGACAACACATTGCCTGCCACTTTAGGGTCCGTCTCGTGCCCATCGTCTGTTCATTTTTTTGTCGTGATGACTGATGATCGCGATTTGTCAGACACACACATTAGATTTACTGGTCGAGTTTTACTTAACGGTCGAGTATTTAGAAAAGTTACGTTCAAAAGTAATACAGTTTTTAAAGTATTAGTTTGGCCGTATTGCGTATAGGTATGATGTATTAAAATAATTAAAATATATAAATTAAGTATTCGAATAAACAAATATTTTATAACAATATGTTATATTATATAATAAATATACTAAACAAAAATGACGGTCGAATAAAACAGTCGGTCAACAATATAACAAAATCGAGTTTGGTTGAAACATAATAAATAATAATATTATATTTAATATTAGGTACTGCTATTAGACAGTGTTATATTGTAATAGTCTATTTTATCTAGAAAGATAATTTTTTTCTATACAAAATAGTTTTTCCTAAGACATGCATACCGGTCAAGTTTTCCAATCGAACGATTTTTACATATTAAATCTTTTAGAGCATGCCCATTAGTTATTATATTTTGATTATTTTTGATTTCGATTTGAATACTCTGATAAATATGTTTGTGTAAATTTGTAAATTATATTATAATATTTATCATATAAAAAAAAAGTTAATATTGTTATATTATGTAGTTTACCTCTGGAATTCATCTCAAGATTTATTTTCCGACATTATTTGTTTTTGTTTTTGTTTTTTTTTTTTTTTGACAAACGAAGACTTACGCGAGAAACCGGAAAACGATATATGGAGGTATTTGTGCAAAGCCTTTTTGTTTGTACACGCACGCGATCGAGTAGGTACACGAAACGCTTCGGTGGGATTTGCAGGGCCGTGACAATCCGAGATGTACGATGTACCTACGTACCTTACATCTTTTCATTTCAATCCAAATTAACTTTTTTCCCTTAGCACTTTAGTTCATGTACAAGATTAACAATCTATTGGTTTTTAATGTCCACCCCTTATCCACCCCCCTGCATACACCCAAGACACACGCGTCACACATACACGCACCTGTGAATTATTGTGCACTCGATTAGTGAAACAACGCAATAACTATAATAATAATAATAATAATAGTAACGATAGTAGTAATTATTATTATTATTGTTGTCAGATATTATTATTTGGGTGTGTTTTTACGACGTGTTCATGTAGTACAATTATTATATTATATTATGTACGGTTTTTATTTAAAAACTTGAAAATATTCGGTACTTTAGTGGTAGTTAGTTGATTGTATAGTGTTCATGCCATAGCTGCGCACTGGAGAGACCGTTAAATCATAATTTATGGAGCACTCTGTAAACGTTGTTGCCTTAAATCAAATATGGTATTTTATATGTATAAATGTAAACATTTTCAGTGGGTTGTTAATAAATTATCCTACACCACGCATTTCATCTGTTTCAGCCCTTTAGACCTTTTGAGGAATAAACTTAATAAATAATTCAACGAGCTTTTAACATCAATGATCGATATAAACTTTATAATTTATAATTAATTTATGGAGCATCACTTATGATAATATTCAAAAGTACAGTTAACCATATAAAAATAAATATTACATACGTTTTACAGTCTATTATTTATTCTGAACTTTGGTGTATAAAACTTACTAAAAACATAAAAAACTGCCCATAAATCTTTAAGTTTACAGTTATTTAAGTTTAGATGTATTTTGAAAAAACCAAAATTAGATTATATACATTTTTTTTTGATATTATCCAAATTATATAGTTCCTATCTCATACCTTACAAAAATATCGTTAAAAACCAGAAGTACAAATTAACGGCGAAGATTGCTGTATGAATGAATGATCTGTATGAACGTTTATTATTTTTTTTTGAAAATATTTAACAATTTATAAGTTTTTTGAAAATGCTCTATTTTCAAGTACAATATATAATAAATTAGTAACCAACAAAAAACTAATATTATTGTAAATATTATGTATAACTATACTCTAAGTTTGTTCACCGAAGCCGAATTTGTTCATGATGAATACAAAAAAATAATATCTAATAAATTATTATTATTTTTATATTTAAAATGACGATTGACACAGCTGTTTTTCCAAGGATTATATTTTACATATTAAAAACAAATTAATACCGTCAATAAAATAGTATGATATCGTACAAATATTATTTTTGTATTTTTTATAGTATTTGCTAAAAATTAGCAATTAATTATTAACGAAATTTAATATTATTATAAGAATCCAAGTGAGGAAATAAAATAATTACGTAGAGCAGCCGATAAACTTTTCTAAACTGATATTATATCAGACATGTGGACATGTGGACAAATATTATTATTATCTGTATTCAAATAATATATTATTGAAACAATGAAACACATTTATTGTTGAAACTCAACGAAAATAATTCAATATTTATGAAGTGTATAACAAACGAGGGTTGATGAAACCGAACGGTGTCATCAAAGAAAACGGACGTAAAAAGTTTTCTTGATCTCATCTTGGTAGGAAGTTTTGTTGAATTTATAGAGGAAACAACCATACACAACTTTTCTTTCGCCAGAAAAGTTTGGTAGTAAACATGAAATGAAATAGAACGACTTTGGAAAAACCAATGAGTTGAACAATCGATACACTCCTAAGAAATTAAAAAATTAATGGAACTAAGGCAATATGTTATAGGTAGGTAGATAAATATATTAATAAAATAAAATTCTGAAGCGATCCGAGGTTAGATATTTACGTACCATTGAGGATTGAAGACATGGGAGTACTCAAGGGGACTTGAATTTATCCCTCCCATTACTAAGAACGCCACTAATTGAAGATGTAATATCATAAATAATGAGATCTTGCACAATATAATCAATTATACCTATTATCATAAAACAATATATAAAAATAGGAGTACTTCGTTATCATATATTTTAAGACATTTCAATTTGGGACTCATGAAAAAGAAAAAATATACAAAACTAAACAATGAACGATTGTTTATTTGGTGCGAATATGTATAGAAATTATAATAATATACATTAATATATAATATACGGTATACGAGTAGATAGTCTTGAGTTTATTACTAACGAATTTTAATATGTACAATTATACCGCCTATTAAATATTTATATTTTTTTTTTGGTTATGTTTTTATAATACCAATCAATTTAATTTTTATTAGTTTAATGTGTTTTTCAATAATATGTTTATGTATTATTAATTTATGTAATTGCTACAAAACCATAATGTAGTCCATTCGTGACCTATTGAAGCAATACTGATAAATTTAGTTTTAAATGATTTTATATTGTAACTTTAAGGAACAAAACGTCGGATGTTATTTTTCCATAAGGATACAAAGTATACACGTGTTTCTAAACAAATGAATCGTCTGGATCGTTAAACATAAAATATGAAAAAATGATTACCAAAAAAAATGCCATTTTTTTTTGCTTATTAAACATCCATTAAGTGTTAAAAACACGTTGATTTCCTTACGAAAAGAACCACAAAAAATTATCTGCCCTTTTCGTGGAAAATTTCGAAAAGTATATAATATAATAATATGACGTATTATTATAGCTTACGTCACGATTCACGATATTATATATTGTTTATTATATTTAATACAAAAAACGCTTAAAAATCGATTGACCTTAATCTCTTTTAATATGTATTTCTCTAATAATATATTATATGCGTTGTGTGTTCATAAATATATAAAATAATATATCTCATGTAGATAGTATTTTTATTTTGTTGATCGACAATACGCGTTACCACGTTAAAGACGTGGGCATTTATAGGTGCACAGAGTATAATAATATGATGCTGTAATGAAAACGAAACCTTTCGAGCTTAGACCTGTGGCCACAATATCGGAGGGAGCTGATGACGTTTCGCGGGGCGCCAGTATATTAACTTGTATATACGCGGCGCATATGTGACCCAACAAACATCCAACAAACATTTTTACGCACTTCCCGTTTCGTACGTGACTCTAACCGCCGTGCAAAAAAAACATGTCCATGTATTATAAATGTACACACACACACACACACACACACATATAAGAGAAGCTAAAAAATGTAAAAAAAACAAACGCATATAGGTAGCGAAAAAGTCTGCGACCCTATCGCGAATGAATATTATTCGTTCCACTTTCTACGTGACTGAATCGGACGGGGAAAAACTATACACACCTGCAGCAGCAGTATTTTTGTATGCGCGTGTATTCCCGAGTTCTTTTTTATTTTGTTTTTTAATTTTATTTAGTTTCGCAATCCGTACGTGTGGAACTGAAAACCTGTTTTGTTTTTCCCCGGTCGGAAAAAAAAAAACGAATTGTATTTCATATTAATTAAGTATGGATTATTGTCTGCGGAACCGACCACGTGAAATGGAAAATTTCGCCTGCACCGTACAATTCCGGTTACAACTCGCTGCGGCAGGTTGGTTGTACGACGATCTGCAGATAGCAATAATGTTAAAAAAAATACAAATCGATATCAAGTGGTTAGCGATTTTTGCGAATTTCGAACCTGGGCGATTGTATACGTCATATTTGCGAATTCGTTTTAAAATTTTAAATGCAAGTTCCCTACTTTTGAACTCGAGATTGAATAGTTATTTTTTACGAACCGCATCTCTATATTATAGTCTCTACCTAATGCATTCTATGATAAAACGTATTGTTTATATTTCAATTTTATTATATATTCGTTTTTATGAATACATAACATATTATATAACTTTAAAAAGAGACGTAATCCCTAAAGCTGGATCCGTTTCATTGATATTTATTTATACTTATAATATATAACTTAGCATGCATTGTTTATATAGTGAGTTATCAATTCAAAATGTTTTAAAATCGATTAAAAATATTTTCGGGAGAAAAGGTATTTTATTAAAAATCGTCTATTAATGCATTATAATATTCTCATAATATTATTCATTTTTAATGAAATTATTAATTAATATACCGTCTGTTGTATATTATTATCATATTTAATGTTATATTAACTCTTAAAATTATAAATATTCTATGTATTCAACCTTTTATTATAATTATAATGTCGATCCATATTTTTAATGAAATATGTTTTTCAAATACTGAAATATGTAACAAATTAGCAATATTTATTATAATTTAACTATGTTAATACAGTAGCTCTATTAAATTTCACTATATTATTATTATTATTTTATTATTGTGAGTTATATCGACTATTATTAATCAATGCAGTTCAATTTCATGGACGTTTAAATTATTTTAAGGCAACAAAAATAATTTAATTTGTCATTACACATAATACATATTTTTAGTCATGTCTTTTATATTGTAAATGTTTTAACAAAATAATACGATTAGTAAAACAAAAAATTGTATTATAATAATACAATGTTATAATTAGTTTAAAAACAATTAATTTTATTTATACCTGCTAATTTTAAAATCTCTGCATAATAGATGTACAAGGTGATGATTCTTTTAATAATATAGACTTATTATCTCAAAAAGTTAGAACATTTTATTTTAGATAAAACAACATTTTCGGTTTCAAAGCCGCGTGATTTATGTATTGGTTTATCAACGATGAGGGATTTTTTTTTCGGCCACCAAATCACCTTTTGGATCAGTAAAAATGCTTTAATCTTCAACTTTGAGTGTTGTCCAATTTTGGGCAGATAATTGGATGTAGTTTGTACTTTCAAAGGTCAAAAGTATTATCACTTTGTATTATATATACTATCACAAACGTTTTTACTGTGGTTACCAACATTTCCTTTTGTAAATTAACAATTATATAACTACCCAACTCATTTTTGTTTCTATAATACATTTTATTTCTGGTATTAATTGGTATAAGAAGGATTTCGACTTCTTATGAACATAAATATATATATTTTAATAATATACCATGAAAAGTTCAATCGTCATATTATAATTGTGACTATAATAATGAATTTAGTTCGTTATGTTTGTATTCATACGGTGATACGACCTCATTCACTAATCCATAAAACGTAAGTTGCCTTTGTGAAGTATGAAATATGAGTACATTTTTTTTTTAAATATACATTATAACCTTTAAAAAATTATATACCCACACAGTTATTATTTATTATTAACTTGTAATAAACCTCAAATTTATTATTTTGAAGCTAAAATAAACGATTTCATATGTCAGAGTTTAAGACGTGTTATATATTATATTGATGTATCAATGTAATTATTTGTGCCTGGTATGGTCATTGTATCCATCAAATTTTTTTTATGGGAAATGTGCTGATATATAATTTCCTGTTTAGAGAGTCATGTGTTCAAAGAGGATGACTTTTTTTGTCGTCGTTGCTAGCGGTGGTACTCCACTAAAGACCAGGTGTCGAGTTCAATGATAAAACGACACCATTACTCTGCTATATATTTCACCTAAGCTCTTCGTCTTCGCGTGTATCGAGGCAAAAAGTGTCGTTTGAGATTCTCCAGCTTACTCGTTCTATATAATGAAAATAATATTGTCTCATTTTTTAATATTTTCGATTACTTAAGTAATCATTTCATTCATAAATAAATACATTTTTTTAGTAAAGAATGTAATAAACAATTTATTGTTTCAATCAACACGTCTTGTGGTTTTCATTATTTTACTAAGGTAAACTAAATGTAAATTTGAATTTGAATACATTAATATTGACCTATAAAGTTGTTTAAATTTTTGTTTTACTAACCAAATTTGTTTGGCGTTTGCTTAAAAAATGTGTGCGTGTAAATTATACAACAGAATGTATATGTCTGACTCAGCATGTTATAGAAAATTAACATTTTTAAATAGTTATTTGTGTACCTATATAATATATACCTCTGACCTGCCTTATTTATTATTAATCGTGTTTCTTGTTCTTTTGTTCGGTTAATTATTATTGTTAGATATTTAATATTTCAGCTCTAAATTGTTTAATATTGAACACATTTTATATATTATGTAGCCGCGTAGGCTTTTTATTTCTAATACGGCATAGAATAGACTGGCAATAAATTTTAAAAATCCCACTTAAAAGGAACCTGAGGACGAAGAACTTTAATTCATATTTAGGGTAAATGTGTTAACTCAGGTAGACAAATAATCAACAGAGCCAAATAGAAGGTTAAAACATTTATTCTGCCCGTGTTCAGTATAACTATGTAGCTGTTTATACGTCTCATGTAGTCATGTAATATTGCCATTAAATATTAAGAATTTTTCGTCACGCTGTCACGTATAATATTCACCACGTGTTGTACGACACTATATATAATTTTAAATGTGTTTTGCTATATTGTATTCCTTTTTTCGGGAATAATGTTTGAACGATATAATATAGGTAGGTACGCGTAGCTTACTCAATCATCCATTATGGTATTTATAGCTTTTGAAAGATTTCCTGCATGCAATATTAGGCGAGCAGTTAATATTTTTTACGATTATATAGTCTCTACATTTTCAACTGACATCATCGCGATATCACGATCTATGTAAATATATAATATAATATAATATATAATGTATACTGTACCATATACATTAAGTCGAAATATTTCTGAATCGACGATTGGTGTGACGAAGATATCATAATGTATTAACGTCGATAAAATATTAAAATGTGAAACACAAAGGGTTATCACTCCAAACTAGGACGAAAATTTGATAGATAATTGTGTTAATCTGTATACAATCAAAGATTCATCACAGTACCATTCTATTAAAATACTGGTAACACATATTATGTTATAATTCGATATTAGTAGAATTATAAGTTGTTCGGTAAGTTATTTATATAATTATATACCTGTCGTGCACATCCGTTGGACAATCGAAACGATCGCCAAAACCGTTTCGTTACGCTACTCCGTCTTCCGTCTCAATTATCGCGATTCGAGTAAGTACGCACCTACTGTACGTACAGTACGTAGGTATACATGTCACTTATCCGCGTCCAACGACTATAATTTATTGTTATTACGATTATTGTCGTTGTCTTTTGCCACTAAAAAACACCGAATACCTACCTTAAACGTCATCTGCACCGTATAAATGGGACACCAGCTACATAACTTTTATAGTGTCACGTCTCGTTCTCATGAATTTCACGATGCGTATACACAATATTCTACATTACGGTGAAGAATCTACGAAAAAAAACTATAGGTGCCAATGACAGGTAGGGAGGTAGGTACTAGGAACAGTAGTAGTCTGTCGAAAATTCGATTGTTCTACTGCACGTTTTTAATTCTCGAATTGCGTAAAGTAAAAAGCGTCGATGATTGTATATTTTAGAAATTTTTTAGGTACAGGTTACAATAAGATGTTATGTTATATTATGCTGGTATAAGTACCTACTGTAGGCATTCGTCATGATATTCATATGTATATATTATATAATTACCCAAATAATAACTACCGTAAAATGGGGTTACTTTGATAATTTTTTACTGTTTTATGAAAATTTTACTTTTATTTTAAAGGTAACTTCTGTGATATTTACGATATAACTCTCAAAATCAAATCATATTTACAGCTAGTTCTGCTAATTTTTTCAAAGTTTTAATTTTTAAATTTCGGATGTTATCTTCTGAGATATTAATCTTTTAAATATGATATCAAAGTTACACAACGTTTTGGGCAACTTTGAAACCTATTTTTTCAATGCGATACCAAAGTAACCACATTTTATTAAAAAAGCATTAACTCCTCATGGAACTCTGGTGAATACAAATATTAGTGTGTCAAAGTATAGCCCCACGAAATCAAAGTAACCCCATTCTACGGTATAACATAATAATAGATTGGTCTATCCATACAGGTCATTTGACAATTCCACAACGAAGACCTGCAGGAGGTTACTTTTTATTTACACGCATAGGTACCATTATCCGTTTATGGTTGGATATTTTATGAAAATATTCATGGTATCGCCTGCTGTTACGTTGGTCTAAATAAACGTGGAAATATTGTGTTATAATGAGATTTTTGCAGACACGGATTTTAAATTATTTTTTCCAATATCAAATTAAAACCGGTAAAAATCCCGAAATTTTTTTATATAAGTATACATATACGCGCAGATTGATTGTCGGATAGGTAATTCAGTCTGATAACAATATGTCACCCAGACAGCTATTTTGTATAGTTGCAGTGCGATTAGTCGCGGTCAGTGCTCCCTTTACATTATAAAAACTAATGTACCTACCTATATTGTTGTTGGATACAATAGGTTTATTTTCATCATATTTAATATAAATTAGATTTAACTGATAATAATAATAATAATGTAGATAATATTACGCTGATGATATTATATTTTTCCAGTAAACGCGCGTGTTTTTACGAGTGATAAATTCCGTTATAAATTGTACACGATTATATTACGCCATTATCAAAGAATTATTTTCTGAATACAAATAAGTTGATACAATGTACGACATGTTTGATTATCTAATTATATGCGTATATACCATAATATTATGTATGGTATATATTATTATACGTATGTACATATATTACGTATTTCTGTGTACATTTAAGTTTTTTTTAAATATTATTACTCTTTCAAATGTGCTATCACGGATAAGTATATTCGTATGAAAAGTTTGAAGCGTTGAATGTGCGTCTTGTCGATGTGTGAAGGGCTCTTGTTCGGCTTTACACTTTTCCTCCGTGTGTACAAGTACCCGTGAAGTATGTGCAAATATCGTATCGGGTATATATATATATAGGGCAAAATCGAAATGATTTACGGACACTATTGTTCGACTACATCAAAGCTTTCATTATAAATGTTCAACGTTTTAGGCTACGGATGCTCGTTGAACATAATTTAACTCCGATCAATTTTTACGTGATATGGCACGCAACGAATAACATATAACAGCGTTGAAGAATTACACAATGTATTTTTTTTTATAATATTATTTTAATACGTTCGGTGACGATGCTATTTAAATTAATACCTACAAATACTAGAAAAGTATTAATTATAAGCAAACATGGCATGGAATTTGTGTATCTAATATTTTTATATTTGTTTTCTTTAACATTCTGTAAAGAGACTACAAAAACGACTGAGAAACAATACAGATAAAGTAGCAAGATGTTTATTTGATAAAATGAAATGTGATTAAGTATCAATAATTTTTATAAAAAAAATTGAGGTCTAGTTTCCATATCATAATGGTTTAATAGTAAGGATAATGACATCGTATTATGTTATAGAATAATGAATACGAAATTATGAACGTTTTTACCAGTGTACAAAAGTATATAGAAAACAAATGCTCTTTTGAATTTTAATACTATAATTGTATGTATAGTAATATGCTAAAAAATAACGAGTCGTATAAATAACATATAAACCAATAAGATAAATTGTATAATAATATTGTACATTGTTATAATATTTTGTAACAAATATCTATATTCATATTTATAATTGAATAGGATAACACAAATCACAATAAAGTTAGGATGACCAAAACACATAACATTATTCACTACCTTTCTACTTTAATATCAGTGCGATTTATGATTCACCTTTACACTCTCCTAACTTATAAGTTAAGTGTGTAAATTACAATATTATACGATTAGGTAGGTAATAAAATAGAACCTACATCATAATTCAAATGATAATAATTATAAAGTTTAAAGTTTAAATATATAAGTCTTAGCTGTGAGCTTAAATTAATGAATGCATTAACATATTATTAATATAAAATATAGTAAATAATAAATCGTATACAAACTGTAATGATTTAATTTTGTTTGGTTACACCAAAACTGAACGAGACAATCATTAACATATAATTATAAAATACAAAATCACTTGAAATTCTGTAGCATTATTTTTATTATTATCATTATTACTTTTTTATAATTTAATGACCCATTAATAGGCAAGGTGTATGCTATTTAAATGGACTAAAAGGAAGTAATAACATTTAATTTGTGTACTCTGAGTATTTTTTTTTAATGTCTTACTAAATAATAACATTGCTTTAAATTTAATTTAAAACATTAAAATGAATAATGCTTATTAAAAATAATGACGTCAGCCCTAGGTATTTTATATGTAAATAATATTTGAAATTGATAATAAACTGTGGTTATTATGAGTTTTATATTTTAAATTTAAATTTTAGGTTCTAAGCAAAGTTGGTTTTATATAGTATTATTTTTTTGCAGAACACTTTTAATTATAGTAAATGTGTTTTAACTTTCAAAAGTTTAAATCAAAGACAACCATCCTTGTTACTTACACAATATGTTGAAAGATTAGTGCAATGTGCATAACATTTTTTAAATATTTTTTACCGTAGAACAGAGGAGTTATAGCAAGTTGCTATTGCAAATTGCAATGTTTGAATTTTTTGGTGGTAGGTACCAACTACCAATATACTGAAAAAACACAGACTGTGTTGTAAAAGGTAATTTTCAAAATTGTTCAATGGTTAACAAAAAATCACAATAAAATATATCCAACTATATACAAAAAAAAAAAAAATAAAATCTCTACATTTTTAATAACATTTTGATCATAATATTTTGTTTCCACGAAGTATTGATTTTCGAAATTGATAATTATATTCATTCAAATAAAAAAATAAAAATAAATCTAAATTTGGGCTCCGGTGTGAGTTGAGTGTCAAACACACCCAGGGCTATATTATAATTCCTTATATTTGTATTGCAATTAATATAGAGAAATAATTTGATCGTCGTATGCTACTTGTTATGGAATAAATATCTGGAAATAATTATAAATCAATATTATTTTAGTTCTAGGCTTGAGACAATGGTGAATTGGTGCATATAAGATGGATTGGCAATTATATAAAATACAAAGTTTAATTATGGACGTTACAAAGTATAAATGATATTCGATATTTTATTAAGAGTTTTAATTTGTTTTTGAGTACCTTACTTATAATAATAAATTGTACAATAATTAACGTAATTAAAGAGTAAAATAAAAAGTATTAATCATTTGATGATTTTTTTAACTTTTTGGTATAACTATTACGAAGTGATTATATCTAAATAAATTATTCCTACTTCGCTGACAGATTCATCAAATATTTGTTTAATCGTGGATAGAGACTAAAAACTATTGATTATTTCAATATTAAACTTTTGAGTATTAATTTTCAAATATTCTTTACAGATTTTATCTACTATTTTCCTAATATTTAAATTTGGACCACACCGCTATGCGGCGGTAGAAGTAATTATTTATTTATTTTTGTAATGAGCAACAGGTAAAATTGGATGATAGGTACCTATTAGATTTAATAACTTCACAAAAAATAATAACTTATATTTAACTTTGAAACATGTTATAAACTATAAAGTATACATATTACGTATTTAAAATGCAATTTAGCCATGCATAGGTATGTTGTATTTGTTCAGTCAATTATCTATATTTAATAACAACTGTTATAAATCAATTAAAATTCGACAATATTAATCAATATTTGTTTTTTTGTAAAAAAACGAAATAACACAGCATTATAATGGGTTTTAAAATTTAACACACATTTCATAGAAGTTTTTAGTTTTGAGATGTTACCATTGATTAATTTATTCTACTTAAAATTTTTATTCTTATGTGAAAAGTACATGTAACATATTCTATGTTCAGCAATGAAATAAATTTTAGGGTTGTTGAATACCATAAAGTTAACCGTTGGGAAATATCTATTATGTTGTACAAAACTGGAGTTTTCCCCCAAATATATGTAGATATAATATATATAGGTATATTAATATAGTGCGGTATTTATTTATTTGTATGTAAAAACATGCTAAGGAGAAAAATATAAAACGTCCATTAAGAGAATGTGGTCTGTTTATGGCAGGAATATACATTTTTATAGATGTCTGAAAGTCGGAAATGTAACATTAAATGAAAAAAAAAATGTTTTATAAGGTGATTGCAATGAAACCCGCGAGATACTAAAATTATTATTAATTTAATTTTAAATATTCAGCTGTAATACGGAATAAATCTGTTTGCTTACATATTTTATTAATTACACATTTATTTTTATTTGCTGGTATTCTTTTAAACTTTGTTTTAATTGTTGTAGGTACTTTACTGTTATTACTTATTTCATTTGACCAACCTATGACGATCCATTACTTTAATGTGTATAATAATTACATAATAGCATTTTATTGTACGGCATTTACATTACGAAACGTTTAAAAAGTTCAGTAGGTTTGCTCTGTGTAGAATTTTATTATTTACATAAATATTACAAATTGTGACAGTCTAATGACACATTTTATTCTACATGGGCACACATTGTTATAAACTTTTGTTTCGATAAAAATAATGCTATATTTTTTGATCCGTTCAGTAGTCTTGTTTTCAAATTCAATACAAGAAATAAATCATGAAATATAAAATATGGTTTCCTGTAGAAACTAGAAACCATTGAAAATGACGTATCATAGATGTATGAAATACCTAATACCTACAAAAAGTTATTGCTCTTAAATTGAGTTTACAGGATATTTATTTGAATTACGATAAATAACAAAGGCTAACCATATATTATAGCAACCATAGATTTTACTTTTCAGATTATAATAGGAGGATCTGGACTCCGATGATTTAAGTTGAATCTTTCATGTGGAACAGTTAACGTTAAATTATTGACTAAATTTCATTAAAACTTATTGATTTTACATGCGATATAAAGTATTATATATTATTATTATGGTTCATATACGTCATTTGAATCTAACTTGTATTTTATTTATTTATTTTCAATAGTTTAGAACAATTATTATTATTTCTTGGCAGATGTAATCAGTCTTACAAGTTAAATTATTTTGTAGCTACAAAAATACATTTGTACCAAACTAAATGGAAACAGTTGCATACATAATAAAGAATGAATACTTATATTACTTATAATACCTATAATTGTAACATATGAGTATCTACTTCAATTCAATGATAATTGTGAATCTCAAGCCATGATGAACTTTGAAATATTAATTACCGGCTTACATTGATATAGCTTAATAATCTTTTAAATATAGTTATTGGTGTTACTTTCTTCTAAATTTCATAAAATGTAAACATTAATTCATGAAAACATTTCGCGATTCCTCTTATGTCGAATGTCTTACATATAACCAATCTGATTATTTTCCGTAGGCACATTATGTACAACATCTTCCAATAATAATTTGATATAACTCTCTTTCCAGACACCGTGACAGTCCGAAGAGATGTGCCGCCCGTGGCCGGGTTTCGATATAACTTTTATTTGTACAATTATTATAAGATAATTAAAAATAATTGATGGTTTCGAAACGGCAATTATTTATAAAATGTTTTATCATTGATTTCAGACCGTCGTGTACTCGTATCACTTGTAATATGTAACGTCCATTAAAGCCTATACTATCTTTTGACTACCGTACTCTCTAAGTTAATGACCATCTCTATTATTTTGCCAGTACTGTCGAGTTATCGTGAAGTACTTCGGTAACAAATGCAGGTCCCATATATTTAAGACCTCATTGCCCAATATGATATTAATTTTTTTTTTTTTTAATTAAGACTTCGACAACTGAGGTCATTAGTCTGCTTTTTTGGGGGGGGGGGATGTGATTGGTTTGGACACGCGTATGTATGGCAAGAATTAAAAACCCGGATGGTGGTCACCCGTCCGGAAGTTAGTGACACCGGTCGGCGTGCTAACACCAAGCCACGATATTAATCATTAATAATGAAATCGGCGCTATTCAGTCATATATAAAACTTGGAGGTAGAAAATTGAAGGGGTGCTGTTTTTAATATCTTCGATTTAAATATTATGTCATATCATGTATCAATTGCATTGTACGTGTTACACTTGTACAGTGCACATAGGTATATTGTACAGCACAATCGATGTAAGTAACCATCACAAGTCATAACAGTTATAGAAAACGCTATATCATAATGATTTCAATAATAAATGATCGTATTCTGTATAGATAGGTGGATATAACGTAAACTGCAGGTTTCGGTCACTCTGACGGAGTCGGTACACACGAACAAAATTAAAAGCGTATCAAATCGATTGGTAATTAATTAAGTTTTTTTGACGTACACTTATACATAGACATTACAATACATTAATACACATTATAATGTGTAATACAAACGACCGGACGTAAACGTGACAAATCTTCGGTCGTAGAATCGTCGGCAGCGATCGTTGGTTTTTAATCAATTAAATAAACCGCGTGTTGGAGAGTGTATTTTGTGTGCCGGTACTTAGCGGTATTAAGGCGCCGCCACCGCCGCCGACGTTAACAGATTCCATTTCGACGGTTATCCGTGGCCATAAGTCATAGTCTGTACAATCGTAATCGTATAATGTATAAAACACAATATCAATGTGTCAAAACGTTGTCGTCTGCGACCGTAATAAACCGCGCGTGCTGCAGTGGTATAACGCGGTAACCTACTATCATATACAGATCGATACCATACTGTTCCGCCATATCACCGCGTTCCGTGTATAGGCCCGTGTAATGATGTACATTTTCATGAACATTTTTTTAGGTGAACATTTTCAAAAAATTGAAAATTTTGAAAAATATAAAATTTATCATATTAATTTCGTATCAAATAAATCTTTTGATATTATATTATAGTTATAGAACATATAACCTTCATAATTATATTAAAACTATGTACTTTTATTATCATTTACCCGTTTAATATTATTTTTGTATTATTCTATTGAACATATTAATGTAGTAAATACAAAATACAAATCATTAAATATAATATATAGTATAAATCTATATCAATATATATAATATTTTTATCTAGGTAATAAATGTGCATATTTATCTTTTATTAAAAATTTGTATTTTTACTTCAGTATACCTCAAAAGTTAATTAAGTTAAGAAAAATACATTAAAACTAAAAGTTTCAAAGAAAGTTGAAAACTTTCAGAAAATTTCAATGAAAAAAAGGTGGACAAGTGGGTGTTGCTCTGCTGTACAGTAGGTTACAAGTGTGTCACTGTAATGGATGGTGTTAAATTTAAACTCAATGATATAATATCATTGTATAAGAAAACGATGCTGAGCGAAAACAGTCAGTCAGCCTATGATATTTAAAATATTTTAAAATCTACTGCTGTATTTAATTTGATTACTATTTGTATATACTTGTTTCCTTTTGTTTGTTTGTTTTTTTAATTTGTTATATACTTATATATGTTTATAATTATTATCTAAGACTGTATTACCCTCTATCTCTAACACAAGCTTTTAGCTTAAAAGAGATAGATAATCATGAATAATTTGTATAATCAAATTTTTGTAAGTTATGAAGATTTCAAATGAAAAAAAAAAAAAAAAATGATATTACTAAGTATATTTGAAATTATTTTTGTGAATAAAGTAATTTATACATAACCTTTTTACGTGGAACCTTGTTTTAAATTTTCAACCCTTATAGCTATAAAAGTTGAACATTTTATGAATATTTAACTACAAAATAATTATTAAATTTAAATTAATAAATTTTGTCGAAATTTGAACTTTAAATTCTTATAAAATTGTGCCTATGTATTTTTGATATTTTTCAACTGCTATTGTAACAATATTTCAGGAGCCTTGAATTAAATTTTCACGCTTTTTTACACAACAAATAAAATTTTATTGTTATTTATAGAAAAAAAAAACTAAAAAAATTGAAAACGTTTTCAAGTACTAAAATGTACTATATGTACATATACCTATACGGTCATTTGTTTTAAAGTTGTACATTTTCTCGAAAACAAATTTTGCGTAAAAATTCCCGTTTTTCCTTAATTTTTCTTTTGTTTTTCACGGCGCTTTTGAAAACTACTGGGAAATTTTTACTTTTGACCCCCCCCCCCACCCCCCCAAAAATAAAAAAAGTACCAACTAGATTCACTTTCCTAGTTTCCTATCAGAAAATATACTGTTGAGGAGAATCTAATCATTTTTACTGTCCTAAAAGGCAATGACAGACACAGTTAAAAATTTAACACACATCATTGTAAAATCAATACATTAATCGCTCCGCTCAGAATCTAAAAAAATTATTCAATTCAAAATTTTCAACCTTACATCTCTAGGCTTGCGACAAGAATTTTCTCGTCGTATTCACCAAATGAGTTGACAATATGACATTATAATATTGTAGTAAATTGTAATACGGGTAAAACGATTTCGTCAGTCACCAGCTGGCGTAGTGGCGTCTGACCACCACTCGGTGGAGTTGTAGTCGAATACTTTCAACCGTTTGGTATATTATGGTTAACCCTTTGACCACAGGGTTTGCACGGAAAACGGCGACAGTGCAGTAATTGCAACCCACCTTTTCTGTAAATTATTACGTTCTACGTACGCGTGCATGCGTTCACATGACGTATGTATATACCCACTCTACACAATATAATATTATACAATAATTATTTTACGAAATTCGAACTATTTATTATTATTATTATTATTATATAATAGTAGGTACACGCCACAATATTATAACGCGTCATATCATAAATAATTTAATCGTCTCGACTTGTAGTGTTCCAATTACAAACGTATGTATAAATGGAATATTGCCTGCTGCATTGTGTACGTGTGTCAACATTAATTTGTATCACCTAGGTAGTATATATTATTATTACGATTGGATTGTATCGTATAGGTACAACATTTAATGCAAATATGACGTGTATATAATTATTATTATTACCTATAAAACAAGAAGAGCTGCAGCAGTACAATATTCCACCGTTGTGCGACCAATTGGATTATGTTATATTATTATTATTATTACGACTAACTCAATTTAAACACTCGAATTACGAAAAACTCGATATTTTATAATTTTATGTATCCGACGTACTTATATACATGTTAATATACTTTGAACAAAATTCAAACGTACATATAATATGCAAAACATTAACGATAATTCGACCCCGTTTTGTTCTCTAATAATACTTGTACACGTAATCGTATATAAGTCATCATACATTATGAACGTATGAATTTCGACATTATAAAAGTATAATAAGTGTATGCGAAACCGTGATAGTCGACTATTACTGCAGTTGTACCTATACGTTTGATAAAACATTAAAAATATTAAAAATGTAAATGCACATATTTAGTGTAATACGCGTTTCGTATTTAAATGTTTTGAAAAGGGTTTTTATTGTAATATTAATAATACAATTCGTCAAAGAACAATTAAAACACATTTGGATTCAATATGTTTTTTTCTTATAAATTTAAAATTATACAGTAGTCATCTATATAGCATTAGTATGTTTTTTCGTTTGCTAGCATGGGAATTTGCATACGCGTAGGTAATCCATATTTTCACGTAAATGAATTAGACGTTTTTATTGGTAAAATCTGAATGACTTCTCTAAATAGTGACTATAAAAAATTGAACGATAACATTAATATTTTTTACAGCTGCTTACCAGTTATGATTACAGTCATACAAAAATAAAGTCACTCTTTCAAATTTCATAATTCAAATATAAATGTAGAATATTTGTCCTATATTGAATATTAAAATATTAATATGTTGATGTTACAGAATCCTTTAATAGTTTTGAACTATTCAATGCTCAATTGGTAAATCAGAATTATTTAATTTAGAGAAATTATTCGATTTTGATCATTATTTCAATAAAAATATATTTGGATTACGTTGTGACATAAGGCCCAGGCCTTAGTTTCGCCTATGATGATAAAAATATTGCATTATTGAAATCGTTTTCGTCACAGCAGCTAGTGTGATTATCCGATTGTTATTAGTGTTTCTTTGTGGCCATTGTTGTATTCGTAACATAAATTATATAAGCAATCCAATTTATAGGTTTTTCTTAATGCAATATATATTTTGTGTTAACGTTATTGAACAAATTTATTTTTTGTGATAAAAATTTGTATCAGGTGGATTACAACAGCAATATATATTATAAAAATGGAAAAAGATTAAACTTGATTATTATTTGGCTATTGAATGATAAGCAGATTGCATGGGTTATACTATCATTATTAATTATGTGTAATAAAAAACTGTTTTTGTATTATCCCGTAGGCATATATTTAAACACTCATTTAGATACTATATAACATATAAAAATATAATATCATTATAAAATTATGAGAAAAATAATTATATCGGTTTTTGATGAAAATAGACTTGTCTAAAAAATATAATTTTACTAGGATCATATTTTAAATAATAGTCAACAATAAATCATTTAAATGGATAGTATTACATTTTTGGAACCTGTTTTAAATGAATTATTTTAATTTTATTATAATCATAGGTATACAGTGAAACTTCCTTATTGTAACAACGAACTTATATTTAACAACATTTTCTGTTTAACGAAATATTCCTGAAAACGAAACCAAATTAGAACCACGTGTATTTAATCATTTATTTAATGCAATTCTCTATAGTACGACACTTTTTTGTTCCCCACGAGACATCGTAGTGTGGAAGTTTCACAGTATACATATAGGTACTATAGTTGATTGATCCAAAGTTAAATATTGGCTTATGGAGATTTATTTCAATAACAAAAAATATTTTTCTGAGTTTGCGTCGGTTTTATTAAATTTTACTATGTTCTCGAAAATAAAATTTTAATTAAATGTAAAGTGATATTTACAGTAAGTACCTACTAAATTCTGATAATTTATTGATTATCAACATAAAAATTAAAAAGTAGGAAGATTAATAGCGTGTACTTAATGAAGATACTACAGAAAACTTTATGTTTGTTGTATATATTATTACGTTCGAAATGTGATCACACTTCGTGCAAGGGGAAAAAAGCGATCAAATTAGAAATGAGATTGGATTTTAGAAAACGTGCCAATAACTTTTCACGGGACAATTCTTTTTTTTTTTTTATTAGATAAAAATAGATATTTACAATCTGTAATATTTATATAAACAATAAGTAAATTTGATACCAAAAAAAAAAACTTGATGGTACACAACATGAATGGCGTGAGGAGGGAGGCCCACCACACTGGATACCCTCTAACTTGGGGTCGGAACAATTCAAAAGTCGTTTTTAATTTTATAAAATCTTGTCTTTGAACATGACAATGTAACTTAATTTTTTAACTTTAATGTAGTTAATCAATTAATAAAGTTTTTGTTTAAACTTAATAAAATAAATTGTATTACGAACAGTGACTGTTCATCATATTTAAAAACAACCAGCCACAATAAAAATGAGACATTATAATGGAATTATGGCTTCACGATAATTGTAATACCTCACTGATTTATTTACACATACAAAAAGGTATTTTTCACAAGTTTTTTTTTATTGCGTTTTATATACATTTGACACACAGGGATAAATTAATTTCATTCTACAAAGCTTTACAAAGCTTTAGGCGTCACAGTTGACCTAACATAAGGTATATCATATGTTATTTTATATTTTGAAACGTTCTGAAATTAATGGTTATTTCTGTATTAGTCGTATTCGTAAAACACTTTACTGTAAATTTATTAATTTGGTTTTACAATATAATACATAATATAATAATATGTCAGTATGTTACAGTTGCTTGTTTTTTCATGTTAGATAGTTTTTTTTTTCAACTAGATATCTACATAATATTGTTTTTGAAATTTAAGTGCGTTTTTAGACAATACACGGGTTACAGTCAATGACAAGTATTTTAAAAACGTTGTACAGTTGTTTTTCTTAAGTAGATGTTCTCTAAGTATTTTGTAACGTAATAATATACCGTCATAATTTATTGTCTTGTATATTTTTGCTTTAATTTAATTTTTCGTTTTGATGATGGTTGACTAAATTTTCATAATTTAGCAAAAGAATCGTTAAAAATTAGGATTTTATTCAAGTAATGTAATTACTCATATGACTATGCGAATCAATGTTTTATTTCAAATAGCTCATAAGTGTGCTATTGATTGTAGTAGCTGAGCTACGATTTTTAAAACTGTGTAGAGTGGAGGAATTGACATTAATATACATTAACAGGTAGAAAATAATGTACTAGGCCAAAAGATTTTTTAAATTTAAGGTATCAGAAGTTGAAACCAAATTAACATCATGATTTTGTTTCTTTTATCGCAGATCATCGAATTAAATGAACACCGAACATTCGTTCATATTGTACTCGTATATACAATACAGAGTCGTTCATATCTACCTAATACATAAAAGATTTAAAATGAAAAAGTTTCTTTTTGTTGTCTACAATTAATATGTTTTAACCATTTATTATTTTCCTTAATTTCTTAAGTTAGGTATTCGTTCTGTATAGTATTTGAACAATTACAATATCGAGTTATATTATAACTACTAAATTATCTAATACAATGACTTTTTATTTTATTTAATTTTGTGATTAAACCGAAATTATTTCGGTCGAAATATTTTTTCCTTGTGATTATTCTATAAATGTTTTACTTCTGCTGCTGCAGTATGACGAGACTGCAATTGTTGTTGTTTTAGACTCAGCTCAAGCAAAATTATTATAGAAAGTCATTGGAGAAGAACAAATCTGGAAAACTTTGAAACGAGTCGCGGTGAAAGGGTGCGTGTTGACGCGTTTTGGATTCGTGCCATTACACACAAACGCCTCGGCCTTAATGGCGTTTTAACGAATTAACACGAATCATCTAAAAGACGGTATTTCGATATGATTTTTATCCCATTGAACTGATCTGCAGGACTATTGTGTGTAGTGTGTTCGTTTACGAGAAAATAATAGCATATTATTTTTATAATACTGTAATGCCGATTCAGAAGTACCTCCTACACACTAACCTATCTATCTATCGTATCGCTTTGATATATTGTGTGATGAAGCTTTTGAGATATAATAATAATAATAATACAGATAAAATATTGGCTATCCGCTTGGCTGAAAATTTGCTCAGAAACGTTAACGTTTGATACTAAAATTGCCGCAAGTCGAGGAGTTCGTAGATAAAAAAATGGCCGTTGGCTGTTGTAGGTATAGATATGACTATATAAGTAGGTACGTTTAAAAAAGAGAGAAAGTTTGGCTTTTTAACAATTTAAATTTAAATAATATAATAACGGTCGTCGAATTACCTGATTTATGAGAGGCGAGCATATAATATTATTACGTTGGACGAAATTGCATTATGATATTGTCTTACCTGTGAACAGAAAATAAAATACAAAATATTATAACATTATAGTAAATCTAGGGTGGTTATATTAAAACGCAATGGATAGTATTTGGATAAATACTATCCAGTTCAATTTCAGTTTAACGTATTTTCGATTGAGGGGTACTAATGTTTTTTATCAGACGTCTCAATAATAATATATTATAACGTTATTAATTATTATCATAAATCGACAAAAACGAGTCCTATATAGAAAAGAAATTAACAGCGTGTTATTTATACATTTTTTTTTATGCCGTTTCATTGTGATTACAATAATATGTTTATCGTAATATTGTATGCAAGACAAATTATAGTGCCCACACGCATTATGTTATTATTCCACGGCCCTTTACGTCGTTTAAGAAAGTCTGTTTCTCCTTCTCTCGCTGCTTAGTTTCCCGCATTCCTATACAGCCACGTCGACCGGCCGTTTCCCTTCCAGCGCGAGTTTTCCACTGAACGGAAAACCCGACCGCCTCCACAGTCGTACATTTTCACGTTTAGTTTGGTCACGTTTACTGCGGTCACAAGTTCGGACATGTTTCATACGGTGGAAGACGCCAACCATAATATCTACTGTCTGTCGTGAAACCCGGCACAAATGGGCGTCAAGTATTTTTACTCGGTAAGAATGGATTTTCCATCACCTTTTCGTTTATTTATTTATTTTTTTTTTTTACCATTTGCGCGCGTGTCGTTTGAAAGCCGAAATCATTCGGAAAGGCGAATCCCGCGAAGTCATATCGGAAAAATCATCTCGAGTTTTATACTTTTTAGCGCTTTCGCGAAACATCTTCGAAATACATTTTTGCGCGCATACGACTTTGGTTTTTCTGTTTGCTATTTTTTTTCTATATATATATATATTTATTATTTATATATATAAGTGTATAAAATTCCTAGCACAATGTGACAACGAACAACCGACCGAACAGAATAAAAATAGAAAAATACTCTCGTTTTCTGCGATTGGAAAAAAAAAAAAAAATCTCATGCTATAGAAACTATCCCAACGTTTTTAACAATGGGGATGTTGTCTAGCTGTAACTCGTTTGTGTGTTTTGTTTTTACGTCCCGTCCGGACAATGCGCACACAGACATTTGTCGCATTCATCGCATTCTTCGCCGTTCGTGGGTTACTACAATATATTTTGACGTTACATTGTTTGACGTATTTTTGAAAATGCCTTCGGATAAATTATTTGGAATAATTTACATGGCATTTCCTCTTTTGCACGAACTTTATTATTATATTATATTGTTATTGTTGCGTGTACGTATTTTCAACGATTTGTATCAACTTACAATCTCCTCGGAGTGGTAAAAAATAATAGTAAAAAAAAAGAAAACATATTTTCGTTCTTTTCTTTTTGCTAATCTAATCTGGCAGATGTTTTGTTAAATCTCCAAGATGGAACGACGAACTCGAACGGATATGAGCTATGGTACCATAGGGAAATACTCTTTTTTTTTTTAAAAAAAATCTGTTGCCAAATTTGCCTTGTCGTGTTTTGTTGCCGAAGTAATTAAATATATTAAAAACAAAATATAATATTGCAGTCTTCTCAGCATTTTCTTAATACAACTGCGATAATGTGGGGGGGGGATGAACGATAACTACTGTAGTTCCCATTAAAAATGCCTTATTATGTATCATAATTTTTCATTTATCTATTATTGTTGATAAAAAGTCATGTAGTGTAATATTTGATAATTTCTGTCCGGCGAGATGAAAAAAGTTCGGCCAGAATAATTGACTGATACAAACATATAATATACCTATAGTCATATAGATCGATATTCTTAAGCCTTAATCAATGATGGTCAAATATATTTCGACGCGATTGCTTTAAACGTGGTGGTAAATATTGCGATGTAGGTGACTTCGGCGTTATAATAATAACAATTATTTTACCAAATGATTTCCCGGATAAGTGGTAGCTTTTCGTCGCACGTTAAAAGGCGCGTAATACATTATAATATAAAAACAGTCGTAGATATCTATCATATTGCAACCGTGGTATTTTTACGCACAGTGGCGTGTTAACCAATAGGTAGGAAAACGGGACGGGTTACCAATGACCACGACTCGTAGTGGCCGTGGTATAATCATAATCTATATTAGGTATGTTGCGTTTTAGATGACATCGACGACATATTCTTTCAGTGCACACGTGACGTATAAATCAATACATTATATTAATGACATACTGTAACATCACTCTTTTTTGACAGCTGTCCGTGGTCGCTTGTTTTACGGTGGTGTGCGTCAGATGTGATTTGTCGTCGTCGTCGGTCGAAGAGGAAACGGCGGCCGCGTCTTATGAAGAAACGAAAAGGTCGCTGTACAACGATGACAGTGCTCTGGAGGCGACGCACGTGGACGGTGGCTCCACCGACCGGCAGCTAAAGCGGTTCATAGTGCCAGTCAGCACTTCGGACCTGGGACTCGAGACTTCCAGCTCCAGACCATACTTCGTGCACCAACACATGCAGCACTACAAACACCCCCGAAACCAGCAGCAGCAACACCACCAACACCACCAACACCAACACCCGCAGCACCAACAGCAGCTGCAACATAATCAGCAACAACAACTGCCACAGCAGCAGCAGCAGCAGCAATCTCCGCAGTCGCAGCCACAGCACCATTCGCATCAGTACCACCACCAAGGTCGGGGACAAGCGGCTGTCGATCATTTCGGGTTCGGGCCTTCGTCTCCGGGCAGCACTGGCGGGGGTGGAGGCGGTGGTTATACAGATCAGTCAGACAACTTCTACCAGTCATTGGGTGGTGGAGGTGGCGGTGGAGGTGG
>NC_042494.1:17265999-17377231 GCF_005508785.2 Acyrthosiphon pisum | reverse complement strand
GTTGCCGTTTACCGGGCCGGCGGCGCAACTCCATCACTCGTCACTATTCGACGGTGGTTCGAGTGGCGGTCACCTGCAGCACATGACCCCATCATTCGATCCGACTGGTTTCGGCCAGGACTCCCCTTTGGCCGGTTACGGTGGTGGAGGTGGTGGTGGTGGCCACGGGGGCGGTGGAAGTGGATCTTCGGGTTACGGTTCAGGTGGTTACGATTATGCGCCCCACAACCTGGCTCCAGTCATACACAAGTCGATATACGTGCACGTGGCACCACCTGATGACGATCCGCCACGCAAGCAGCGCGTCATCCTGCCCAACGTGCCACCAAAGAAGAACTATCAGATAGTGTTCATCAAGTCACCCACTGCGCCATCACCTACCGCACCCATCATACCGCCACCACCACCGCAGCCCGCCGACAAGACGCTCATCTACGTGCTGCACCCCAAGCAGGAAGAGGCGCCGCCCATACACATACCGCCGCCGCCAGTCACGCAACCGCTTAAGCCCGAAGTATACTTCATCAAGTACAAGAATCGCGAAGAATCGCACGGCGGAGGAGGCGGCGATTACGGAGCTGGTCACGGGGGTGGTGGGGTGGGTGGCGTTCTGCCGTCGCCGGGTGAAGAGTTTGGCGGCGGCGGTGGCGGTGGAGGTGACTCTTCTGGTTACGTGCACCGGAGGTACGGACGGGGAGACCAGCAGACGTCGACGCCGCCATCCACTGCCGCAGCCTCCACCTCTGACGTCGCCGTCTCCACCACCGCCGAAGCAGCTTCCACCGAACACTACGACGATGGCGATGGTATGGCGCCAGAACAACGGGAACTAGTCGAGGCCGAGGTGACTTCCGCGGCCGCCACCGCCGCGGCCTCTATCTCCACCGCGGCAGACTCAGGCCCAGAGACGTCCGACGAGAACGCCGACGAACTGATGCTCCGGGGCGGCTACAGTACGGAGTACAACGACGCGTCCGTTGACAGCACAAACCTAAGCGAGACCCACGTCCAGCTGTCCACCACCGCACCCAAAGGCAAAAACGGCCATTGATGTATACTATAATATTAAAATGTATTATTTTAGTTTATTCGCATAATCGCTAGGTTATAATAATTGAAAAATAATAATAAAAATATATTATATAAAAATGATATATAATAAGCATTATTATAATCGTGTAGTAATAGTCCACGAAGATAGGTATCGTACTATAATATAATATAATAAGTTTTCTGTATTCGACTTTATGTGTAAAAATATATTTTGAAACAATAATAATATAACATTGTACCTTACTATATATTATTATTATTATTATTATTATTATCATCAATATAGTTCTGACAAGTTTTCCTTTAAGTCATCGTTTTTTGTTCAAACTGCAGCATTACTTCTGCGAATATTATTGAGATCTTACGCTTTAAATATAAGTACCTATATCAAATTGAAAATAGGAATGAACACCGTACAATTAGTTCCCTGCATAACTGCTATTATTATTCCTTGTAATATTTCAACAGGCGGTGCTCAGATCGTGTGTCATAAAAGATTTGTGTATTGTGGCGACAAAGTGTTGAAAACGGATTAAGGAATAATAATCCTTTTACTACCTGCGAAGTTTTTATTGTGCACGTGATACATGATATATTATGCGATTTCCAAGTTAGTTTTAAACGGTTTCTTCACATACACTGTAATATAAATTACCTAATATTATTATACACGATCGTATTATTTTTTCACGATAAATTAGATACTCATATAAAGTATGTACATTTTTATCGATAGATTTCCTGAAATCTTGACTGTTGTTATTGTATAAATGTATTGTCTTCTTAACACATCGATGGTTATGACTGCTATATATAGCATATTAGGTACAGCAAATTCTGTCAATTTAGCGGCACTTCGAATTGGCCAATGCTATGGTAAATGGTAATATAGCAATTAATGCTGTGGCACTCGTAGTATCCTATGACTTAAAAACGCGAATTTGAACGTGTGACTGTCAATGGTTAGGTAAGGCTTAGTAGGAAACGAAAACCGTATATATTTTCGATATATACTTACGGTTTCGATACCGGCAGGATACCCAAAATATAATTATATTTTTATTTGATTTAAAATTTATCGTAATAATTCAAATTTAACTATAACAGGAGAAGCGATGATCGTGTGTAAGTGTTCCTATTTGTTCCTGTACCTCACCTACATGCAAATATTAATTAAAAACGGATTTATTTTATATTTTACAATGTATTATTGTTTAGTACCAGTCATTTTATTATATTTTTAATTTTACAAATAAATCAGTTTTTGCTAAACGTTTCAGACTTTATATTAAATATATTATATTAAATGTGTATTTTTAGATATTGAGATCGATGTATTTAATTTGATCACAGAAAGGTTACAATATGTATGTAACATAGCGAGTACCTACCGATATTAATAAAATTTACCATTTGGTTCAATTTGCAATTTTACAAATCCACCAGTGTTACGCATTATTCGATCTTTGGAAAAGATGAAAAATAAAATAATTCTTTTGTGTTGTAAGTAAATACAATTAAACATTGATTTAATACAAACGGTACTAAATACTGCTGTTCTCTAAATAAAGTTGTCAATAGTAAAATTAAATAAAAATACATTTCCATTGCAATCTATTATTCTGTTCTAGTCTAATGTTTCGTTAAGGCATCTAATAACTTAGTTATGCAAATTAAATATTTAGTTACAAGCTTATTGTAATAAAAATATACATAAATTAAAAAATCGCGGACATTCTCAGGACGTACTCAAGAGTTAAATAAATAATAATTATAAATAATTAATAATATAGTTTTTCCATTCAGACTCTGTGAATAAAAAAAAAACACAGTGACAATAAAATTGTAATTGCATATAATGAGGTCGAACTGATTGAATATTTTTTATACGCAATGTGATTGATTATAGATCATTAAAAATTCGTTATGGATTGGATTTAGAAAAAAAAATTACAAAATTAGGTCGTTCATCAAAAAAGTGCTTAGTTAACTGATTATGAATGTCTTTTTGAGCGTATTTCGAAATAATCCATGGATTAGTTTTAGTATTTTTTTTTTATTCATTTTTTTTTTCACAAATCGATGTTGTATAATAGGTATTATTATAAAATTATTGTTATTATTATTATTATTATTATTTTTTTTTTTTGTAATCGAAGTTATCCAATAATTACAATTGTGTTGGAGAACGATATTGAGCTTTTATCATAAAAATCATAAAAATCATACATATCATTGAGAAATAATAACATATTTAATTTCTGTATTTAAAATAGATTGTATTTTATAGGTTATCTGCAAATATCAATATAATATTATAATGTATCGTATTGATATTACTTATATTACATTAAATTTTAATAATTTTTTGCCATTGTAAAAGCTACGAGTGAAAAATAACGAAAATTATATCAAACGATCTGATGAACGGTAGGTAATTAATAACGGTACGTAAATCGATATTTTATTATTTCAGATTTATACAATGCACTGGGACAATAAATCATCTTCAGTTTTATTCAGGTAAATAATATAAGTATTATTTCTGTATTCTGTTATCGTCGAATGTATATCACATTTTAATTTGTAGTATTATACCTACGTCAATTTTTTCTAAATAAATCATTCTCGGAGGTTACAGATTACACGCAATTTAAAAATCAAAGCAGAAAACTCTTTGTGTAACAAAAAATTATAATATATTATATATTATGCATTAAAGTAATATTACTTTAAATTTAATCTAAAATAGTAAAATGTTTGATAACTTTTACTCGAAATGCTTAGATAAGTACCAAGTGGAAATGGGTAATTTATTTTGCAGACAACCCGCGACCTTGCTTCAAGATTTATCTTTTAACATTTTAAGACTTATAGAATCCTTTAGAAGATTGTAGGAATGTAGGATTACCTACTCGTGTAAAAACTTTGGTTTCATTCCTATTTAAAGATTAGAGGTCTAGTGTGAATATATTGTGATCACTTATGATGTAGATTAGTGAATAAGTTTATAAGTAGATTATTAATACTAGATTATTATTATTATTATGATGGGGCTTTGTATTTTATGTTTTAATTAATAGAAAACTACCTAAACATTGTAACGTTGATAGTGTTAATATAAATTAAATTAAATTAAAGTATATTTTGCTTTTCTAAACAAAACATTAGATATTTTTAATTTTAATTTAATTTTTAAGTAATCTGCCACGGCCAAATATATTTCATTAGTTATGTATCGTGTAAAAGTGATTTTCTAAATATTTAAAATACCAAATAACAGAAAGTTTTTAAACTTAAGTATATTCTATTTTGACCAAACTTATATTTAAAAAAAAAAACTTTTTACCATAAATGAAAATATAATTTTTTATAAAATAAAAATTCTCACCCAAATACTCTTCATTAAGAAACTAAAAAGTTTATTCATTGGTCTGCTCCTGTGTACGCGTTTGTTTTACACAGTTTTTTTTTTTATTTACTCCCAAAATGTATAATATTACATCGATTTGTTAACTTTAATTAGAGTATTTTGTGATTATATAGTTATGATTTATGTTAGACATAATTTTAATATTTCATAATTCATGGTCAATTAAACATTATTACTATAGAGTTAAATTAAATTATAATTGCATTTTTGGTAGTAATTTTTCACTTGTCTCTCAATTTTCTAAAGCACAACAGATAAGCCCTTTACATACATTGTGCTTAATTTAGAAATAATTAAAAAGCATGTAAAGATACAGGAAACGTTGCACCTGTCGACTTAGCATTTAACACTGCTAATAACTTTCCTGTAAAACCTCATAAAATCTTATATGTGTATATCGCATTTAAACTGTCTATTTATTAATGAAATTATAATGACAATACAATAACAACTAAACCACTATAAATTGTAATAATAAAACCCAGCGACTTTTCTTGTATTTATTCAGACCCGAATAAACTGTGTTATTTTTCTTCTCAAATAAAATAGCTCACCTTTATGTATCGAGTAATAATTGTAAAAGTTCAACTAAGTCACTCAAATATTTACAAGCTCTCGTACCTCAGTCTTCGGACTACAGGTCAGTGAAAAAATAAGTAGGTTTCGTAATATATTGTATGGAAACAAAAATAAAAAGTCTTCCTTATATCTATAAGCATGTGTTGTAAGTTTTATCGCTAACAGTCATATACGTTATTGATTGTAATCAAAATCGTAGGTATGTGGCGAAGGACATGATTTCACTCAGTGCCAGAAAGACCGAGCTTTATGTAGTGGCTCACATCCAGCTAATTACAAAGGTTGCCAATCTCTTTCTAATCTTTAAAAAGTCATGTGGTCACAAATTATTATTAATTAACCGTTTGAAATCCTACGTTCAAAATCAAGTACATTCGAATAGTGATGCTCATTTTTCAAACGAGTGTTATTATATTAAAATCAGTATTCTAAAAATAAATAACGATCCAAGATTTTTTCGTAAACCTTATTCCGAGAACAAATTATTACCAAGTCTATAAAATAGTATTCCTTTGAAATTGTTTATTTTTTTTTTTGAAGAATTTATAATGAAAAACTGAGTTGATTCACTTTGCATTTAACCAAATAAAAAATGAGTGATTGTGTTGATACATTTTCATACAAATTGTAGTGCTTCAGCCTTCAAGTTATCCGTTACCTGGTGGTGTTATTAATTGATATTTAAAAACTTGGTTCCGAAAAATCACGTCAGATATTTAATTTAATTTTATACACTTAACTATAAATTCATTCATTATTATTTATTTATTGTAAACAATACCTATCAAATGGGGTTTACGTTTATTTAAATGTACAACACATAAATGATATAAAATCGTTTAAAAGTTCAACGATTAATACATTTAGATCTTTATTAAATAATTTTTTTTTAAGTTAAATATTACGGCTTAACATTAGACAAAAGGTTAGCATCCATCTTGTTTACATTAATGTAAAACTCAATAGCATTGACTATATCAAATAAAACCACTCCTGTAATTCAAATTGCATATATATCATACAGATGACTCTTATTATAGTTTTATACGAATGTTTTCTCTGCCCTATTTGGATTTATGGTGTCAAACGTACGAACGGTTCAAACCTTCCAATCTATATGTATAAGGATCATTGTCAAAGTATTTGTGCATTACGTATACACAAGCTGATTTATGATGACATATGCGAGTCAAAAATTCAAAATGATTATAAAAACTCCTTTAAAAGATTCCATGGCAAACAGCAATCAACGGTCTGTTTGCATTTTTTATATTAGCTTTTAGTCTGTGACTAAGGCAGAAAAACTGTTTGCATTTATAACATCTTTAGACAATTATCGAAGCTGACGACTTAATTGGAACTGGTATAGAGACACATTTAAAATGTAAAATGAAAAAAATATAATCCATATATGGTTTTGCTCGGTATTTATCCACGACAAATCATCTCGGAAATATTTATCTACTTATGTGTATTAGCTAGTTATATGTACTAACTGTACATACATATAATTTTGAAATATGTAAATTGTAAATGCTACATGTATATTGTATATCGACATATGGTACACCCAGTTTAAGTACCTAGTATAGTATCTTTATTATTCCGTGTGTCATTTTATTTTGATATATTTCGATATTTATAGTAAAAATAATATAAACACTTAAATATATGAATATAACTTACTCTATATTTAAGTATAATTATATATTTATTTATATATTATATGAATTAAATTTTTTTTATGTCTTTAATGAAGTAATATGTAGGTACCTACCTACATCACATTATATAGGTAGTATTATAATTTATAGTATAATATATAAATACTTTCATTATAAATAATGTTGTCTAGTTAATTGTTACGCATTTTATTTTAAGTATGCCTTTCGGGTTGTTTCCCACACGAAACAATATTTCAGTAAAAATCTCGTGAGTGTATAGAACGTATAATAACTGTTACCTATATCAGATTTAAAAAATGAACAGTAATTTATTAATTTATTAAAATAAAAATGGCATTTAAATAGATATACAAAGTACTATGTTATATTATTCATAATCGTGTGATGATTTAATGTCTTTAATTATTATGTGTTAACTTTTAAAATCGAATTTGGAAAATTATTTTAATTTAAGTTTTCAAAAACTAAATAAGGTATATATCATTATACTATATTAATATATTTATTTAAAACTATTGCACTTCACCAGAGGTGTCGTTTTCGAAACAATAAGTCATTTTTAATGATACATTCTATTTTCTAATTATATCATAATATCAAATGTCATATGAACATTATCTTAGAGTTTAGATACGGATAACTGAGAAGGTAGTTTTGTCCCCTAGTATTATAATATTATAGAAGATTGTACCCCTATAGTGAAATATTTTACAAATGTAGACAACGTTGAAAATGAATGCTATTATGTGTACAATTTATTTAAACAAATACTGAGTGTTATATTATACTCCCGTGTTGACGCTTTAGTATTTAATATAGGGGTGCGGTAACGGTGAAGTTATGTTGGTATATTGTTTTAACAGTTTAATATTTTCAAACTATTTCACTCGGTTAATATACATGCACTCATGTTATTTGGAATGCAAACATACGCTATTTACCTTGACACGAAATAATTATAATGTTGCCTTGCACGTAATTCATCACTTCCCGAGTTTATACTTGAAAGTCGAAATTATAGTAGTTTCTTTGTATATAAGGTGAACATTTCGAAAACCCATATACTGACACATTTAATTTAAGTTTATTATTTTTGTGATTAAATATTTAAAAACAAAATGTTGTATTCGCTATGAATTATAAATCAATAATAAAAACAAAAACTAGAAATACATGTAATTTACATATGGATATAGTACTATAATATGATTTATCTACAAAATTGTTATACGTATTGTATGTCTACTACAACATCAGTTGATGATATGACTATATTATCGATACTAATAATATAACCTATCTAAGCATACATCATGATAACATATCTATGGGGTTTTCGGACTTTGAGTATCATATTTGTCATATTCAGTGGCGGAACTGTACCGGAGGTGCCTGGGGGTGCTGTGCATTACTAGTTATAGGGCCATCCGTCATTAGTCGTGCCGATTTATTTTAGATTAAGGATATTATTATTTTTTGTCACATATGGTACCTATATATTGATCCAACTGTGTGTTTTTGAAAACTAACAAACTGATAATTATTCAAAAATAGTTATACTACCTATGACTGGACAGCAAAAATACTTATAGTTGTGGCTCTGGTCATTTCGATACGATATTTTGGTTTATTATACCTATTATAATTTAGAATTTTTAACGAAAAATAATTAACTTTCATGTTTTGAATAATACTTTTAATTAAGACAACAGCTGCTCTTAATAATTGTTGTTGTCACAATAAGTTAACTGCAATTAATAATCATAAACATCGTAAGAAATTGATTGATTCATTAAACGACAAGCGTTAATAATGCTAAGTACAGAAAAAGTATCTTATGCATAATATAATATATTTAATACTTATTAAACAATAATTAGTAATTACACAGTTTTTTTCATCATATTAAATTGCGATTTAAGTACCTAAGTAATCCGTTTTAATAATATGAGATATTGTAATATTTAGAGCGAGACAATAACGCCGGACAGTGACACATTTTGTAGCGTTGTAGTCTGTTATTATTTCGTCGTAAAGTGACCAAATTTTTCATTTTTGGTCAAAAAATTAATTTTATTACACAATATGAAAACCAATTCTAAACGTTATTCGTTAACTTTACTTATAGGTATGCGTTAATTTAAAATAAATAAATGTCATCCCCCGATTACCAATGTATAAAGGTATTTACCACTTAAAATGTAATTGAATATAATATATTGGATATCACATAAACAATACATATTTAATTAATCGAATAAAACCAAATCGACGGATGGTAATCTTATTAAGATACGAATGTGAATATTTTATTTTATGACATTTAGGTACTTTTGAAAATATTAATTCCTAATCTAGATACTATTGTGCTATTATTTTTTAATATTACTATAGTAGAACTCGTTATTTGTACATATAACAGCTGCATAATATATGGTAATTACAACAATATTATTCATATTGATCGAAAAATGAATTCATGTCTATATATATTGTTGATAATATTGCATTTTAATCTTAAAGTAGGCAATGATTAAAATTACATTTTTATTAAAATATATATTTTTATATCTGTTTTATATACATATAGGCTTTTAATATTTTACGAGGTCAATTAATATTTGAATGTTACTAACGTAAGTTCTTTAATTCTAGCATTTGAGAAAATATTCTATTACGAAATTGTATTAGTTGTATTAAATTGTATTATACAGCTCACAATTAAATACAGTTTATTGAAGTAGATTATGTGATTAAGTTGAATTGGTATATTATTTTTGTTGTCGCTTGTTAGTAGGCAATAAATGAACAGTGAGCAATTGCATTAATTTTAATAAACAAATTTTCAAATATATACAAATACTATGAAGAAATGTATATTTTACAGTTAGATTACAGTAAAAAGGAAGTACTAAGTCTTATTACTAAAAGCACTAAGTCGCTTACATAATTCGCTTGAATGTATTATGTCAATAAATTTATAAACAAAAACGAAAGCGTTTATTTTTTATGTGGGCACATAGTACAAAATGTATGCCACCATAAATATGATCACACTCAATACCATTATTAGTAGTATGATATTATTCACACTCGTGTTTAGAGTTTTTTGTACTATGGATAGTAAAATTATCTCCGAGGATTATCTATAATAGGTGATCCGTTCTAATTTTTTAAGTAAATTTTATTTTATAATTATTATTTACCCAATAATAGAGTTAAAGCCTTTAAGGTATAAACACATCTTTACAAATCTAAATGTCTACTATTTTTTTTAACCCTAATAGTTTTGTAATTTTGTCTAATCTATACTTTTGATTTCATAATCAGAAATAATAAGCTATTTAAAAATTAAAAATTGTTGTTATTTATATAAATATACGAAATAGTGAATAAATTGATTGTTAGCATAGGCACAGATTGGGGGGGGAGCTTGGGGGGGGCTAAGCCCCCCAAAAACCTTGGACATACAATTTTAATATGCTATATTGCAATGGCTGCTTGCCTTTAATATATTCAGCCCCCCCCAAGTCAAAAGTTGAAATTGCGCCTACAAACACTAAGTGTTGGGAATTATCTAGATAAGATTTATTTGAAATAATTTATCTTTTAAAGTATCTAGATACTTACTAAAAATTGTGTTATAATTATGATTTATCTAATGTTTAGCTTAGATAAAAAAAATGGGCTTATCTAGGTAAATATTATAGTGCCCCTATAAAATTATAAAACCAATGTTACTAAAATTCTAATATAATATAAATTATTTATAAAATTAGAAGAATATATTTCTTGTTATTATTGCCAAAGACGTTATTACGATAATAAGAAGACCTGCATGCGGGCTTGCACTATACATCATTCTCTACTAGTCATAATGAGCATATTAAATTTAATTAGGCATAGGTTTATTTCCCGATCCATTTTAAAAATAAATTAAAATTAACTTCTTAAACTGTATTTCAAAGACTCAATCCGTTGTTATTATAAATATTATGGCATTATATTGATATAAATCTAATATTACAAAAATACTAAAAAACAATAAAAATAAGTGTAAAAAAATTATTTTTATCTAGATAATATTTTGTTAAAATTATCTTATCTCATCTAGATAATTTTTTAGTTATCCGTTTCCAACACTGCCAACTAAACCCTAAATGCTTATTTATCAAAAAAACATTTGACATTATTCGAAATATTTTGTGCATTGAAATTTTTATAAAAGTTTTCTGCTTTGATTGTGAAATAAAAATTAAAAAAAAATTGTCATTAAATATATGAAATAATATTATCATAGTAAAAAACCATTAATTTATCGTTAAAAACGTGGTTTGTGGCTTTATAATACCGGTCAAACGGGACCAACTTGGGGTCTATTTTGGAAATTTCTATTGTAAATAACTGTAAAGATTAATTTATTCTAGAGGGTATTTTTCATGTAAAATTTTTTTTTAAGTCACGATTTGGATTATTAATTTCTGGTTGCCATTTGGAACCATTACAAATTATTCCTTCTATGTTTGTATTTTTCTGCATGCCCCATGTTGTACTGAATTTCAACAAAATGGGGCACTCATGTTTTTCTCATGAAAAACCTATTTTATAATTAACTTAAACCAACTTGGGGCACTATTTAAAATTTTTTTAAAATACTATACAATTTTCTGAATTTAATAAATATTTTTTGTACATACTACATAGTGAGTATATATTTACATTAAAAAAAATTTTTGTTGATCAATTAAATAAGTGTTATACTAAAAATAAAAATAATAACATTCTTGTTAGGTATTAAATAATATGTGGGTAACTCTCTTGTTTACCAATTAAATAAGTAGGTATTATAATATGTAAATAATATTAAAAAACCAGGGTTGAATAACAGTGGCTCAAGTTGTCCTAAATAAGTAAAACGTAATTTACAGAAACGTATGCAGGATTATAATAATTTATGATATAGAGTAGTAAATTTAACACACGTCCGAAAATATTTTGTATTATCAATTTGTATGTAAAACTTCTAATTCAATGAGTATTAGTGTAAGTTTTCGGACCTTTTAAAACGATAGACATCAAACATGAAATTAATACTTACGCTCAACATTTGATGCTGCAACACTACCAAAGTGATTTTAATAATATTGTTAAATGTTAAGATAACAACAGAATATTTGTATCACATTAATTGATTGATAAGAGACAGTCATGGAGGTAAAACTAAAAGATAATATTTTTGGTCCAAGTTAAACACACACCTCAAGTTGGCCCGTTTTACGGTATTAAACTAAAAAATTTAAATTGTTTGTGAAAATATAAAAATTTACATTGAAAATTAGATCTGTAGTAATTTGAACGGATCGTAAATTCACACGTATATTGTTTATCTGTATAAATATAATATATTGTGTCAATGCGTTTATACATAAGTAATAATAATGTATATACAAGTTCGTTGACCAATTATGCGCCGTTTGTAGGTGCATATAATATATTAGCATCTTCTATACGTTGGTAAATAGTTGTTCGTCTTTATTCGTGTGATTATAATATAATGTGATTGTGTAAAAACACCGAAGGACACACCGTCGAAGGGTTCGCGTCGGTCCGGACACCCATCGCTATATTAAACGAAGACTTTGTTCGGACCAGTTCGAACGCGTATGGAGGATCGGTATGTACACATAATTTAATTATTATAAAACGTTATATATATTATGCGGTCGGCGAAGTATTCAAGTGTGTCCACGGCGGCGCCGGTCCGGGGCAAAGTCGGGGTTGTATCATAATAGATATATGAACGCTACGCGGGGGCGAGATAACAACGCGAAACGCCGCGGGTCGTTATATTTCTATAACGTCGTCAAAGACGGTTTTGCAGAATAAAACGGTGGAGGAAATGAGACGAGGGAAAAGACGAAAAGAAAAAAATCGCAACATTGATTTATGCGTTCTGCGAGCTTCTCTCGAAACCGGTGCTGATGCCTGGGCGATGCTGCCGCCGAGGAAAGAAAAAAAAATATAATAATATACACTCGGCCGGAAAGGATAGACTTTGTGTTTTTTTCCTATATTTTTTTTTTACATTTTTTTATTGTTGTTTTTTTTTTTATTCGGATGCAAAGTGCACGAAATAGTAAAGAATAATAAACCCATTTCGCCCGGTTGATTAGGCCTCGGTGGCGGCGGAATTGTTCGAGTGGACGTAAACGACCCCGCGAGTGAAGCGGATAGCCGCCTTTGCGGGCGGGTGAGCGGCGGACGGCGAGTAGGCGGTACGCGTACGCGTATATAAGACTCCAGGGAAATAATTGAAAAAAAAAACCGAAAACCGAAAACCGTGGGAGGACGCAAAAATGTCGTAAGCCCGCGGAATTGCCGAGATTACGAATTAGGTACAATATATACTCTCTTTTCGTTTCCATATTTTTTTACTGCAGTCTCGACGTAGTCGCACTATTTCCGCTTTTTACTTTTAAAAAACAGTAATAATAAGTAATAACTAGTATAATATAGTATACAGTAGGTATCTGTACAAAGTAAAACTTACACCTATACAGTGCCGAGTGTTAAACAGTTTTCCGCCTGGGGACAGATTTTATTGTGCCACTTTTCATTTTATTCATTGTAATAACGAATAAAATCCTTTTGGTATAAGCATATACATATATACGTAGTATAATGAATAGCCATCAATTCTTTTTTTTAATAAAAGAAACTATCGTAAAAACTAAGCTCCTAATAAGACGTAAGACGCAACTATGTACAATAATAATACAAAATATAACCTAACCTAGCCAAATTATGTGAATATAATACTTAATGGGAAATATATGTACATGAAGTGAAAATTAATCTGGTCAGAAATTTGATCCATTAGTGACTGCAGAGCTGTAGGAAAAAATAAGGAGTATAACAAGTAGGTACTTAGATGGCGAGTATCTGTATCGGTTTCGTCACAGGTTGGTGTTTCGACAGATTCAATATAAATTAGAGGTAAACGGAATTGAATTTAATATTTTCAATCAATATTTTACGCAGATAACATAATATGAAAAAGGTATACTATTGTTCATGAATTCAAATATGATTATTTTTTATTTAATTTTAAAACTAAATGTTTTTGATCCGAACAATATAGGACCCCGGAGAAGTGATTATAAAAAGTTTTGTATTTCCTTCATATTATTATAAACTATTATTAATCAAAAATTGGGTTCTGTCAGCTGTGTCACTGAAAGTCTCTACATTGGGTCTGCAGGACCTGGTAAAAGTGATTATAGATAGATGAAGAAGTGCGGATATAAGCATACATTGTTTGAAAATAAATAAATAAGCGAATATTTTAACAAAACTTTGCTAAAGACGAGGAACTACATTATAATATAGTAGAGATCATTATATTATTACAAAAAGGAACATTAAACAATTTCATTTTACTTTGTGCATATGATATTTTTTTGGTAGGTACCTCTGGTTTTAAATCCAATCATCCATTCATTTACCTTGTAATTTATTTATATCCGCAGAATCATTAGATAAATCATATTGCAAAAACATATTAATATCTGTACAATTTCTTCACACCTAGTATGTTAGTTATGCATAACGTCATTCCTAGTCGGGAAGCTGCCAAAATGATACTTATATCATAAAAATGGACTTTGACCAAACGAATTTCACTAATTTAAAAGCGTATAAGTGTTGACTATAGTGTACCTAGATTCGATTTAATCTATATAGATTTATCTCACTTTATTTTTGATGATCAAAAATATAATGTATCCACCAAATTTAAAAAAAAAAAGTCCTTTCTACTAATGATTTAGCAAAGCCGTCGAGAATCGCGTTACCTCCGAAATTGTACCGCTACACACATCAACACGTGTCCCCTTTTACGCCCACTGCTCTTTAACGCGTCAGTGCTTACCTTCGTTATATATATATATATATATATATATAATTTTATACCGCGAAGTAGGGTTTTATGTTTTCCGAACGTCAGTGATGGAGGCGCGTACCTACGAGCTCGTCGAAAAATGCCAATAATACGGTATTAATAATGATGGAAAACAAAATCGAAAACACCGAGTATAGTATACCCGCGAAAACATGACAACGACACGGCGCCTTTAGCACACTACGGACGCGGTCGAATACGATTAATCATCGTCGTCGGTGGCGTCGGTCACATCGCATCGTTTGGGACACGATGAGCCGATATTGTGCACTGCCCACTCGGTGAACGAGAGCGACGAGTTTGACCCCTTCGTCGGTTTTTGATTACAGTTGTCAGTTTTAACGTAGGAAATTAATAGCGATCGGTCCCCATCGAAGCGTGCTGCGTATATAACATAAAATATTATTAGGTATTGTGGATCGTGTGATGATATAGTCGTCGTCGGTGGTGGTGGTGGTGGTGGTGGTGGTGGTGTGACATACATAAACGACAATATAGAACTGTATTGTTTGCTGCAAAAGCTTCAAAACCGTATTATTGTTTGTGCGGTGTCGGTCGTGAGGAGAGGGGGGGGGGGCACCGACGATGACGATTTTAAACTCCATACAGCGTGTAGAATATGTGATATTATAATATATGGTCGACAAATTATATTATTCACTCTTTTATTTTGGTAGTTTCGTGTTTTTATTATTATTATTTTTTTTTTTAAAGGATATGCGCATAACGACGTCGTCACGTTTCGATCGGTGTATATTATTATTGTCGTATCGATTGGCGGTCATGTATTAGGTTCTGTACGATGTACTTTTTTATCATTATATTCGACTCGTTTTCGACAATCGTTGGACTATATAGTTTCAATCGCACACACGCGAGAATATAACAATATTAACATTGTTATATACAAGCCGAGTGATCCGTTTAATAGCCAGACTATTATTTTCCAAGCCAATTATCGTGTTCTCATACTTCTGTATATTGTTTGAATAATTTACGACACTAAATTTTTATACTATGAAGTCTCGTTTTGCTATCGGGTTTTTGTTGAAAAAAAAAAAATGTTTTTACGACAAGTCTATATAATAAGTCTATGATCGGAAAAGGTAATATGTTTTTTTTTTCAAAAATTATGTTTTTATAAAATACACTAGTCGCAGTGGCGCAGCCAGGGGGGAATAAGGGGGCTATGGCCTCCCCCCCATTGGCTGTGGTGACATGCTAATTTTATCAAAATTAATACAAAATAAAAAGTGTAAATAAAAGATATATTGTATTTGTATACTTAGCCCCCCTCCCCATTGAAAATTTGCGCCATTGACACAGGATTCGTTGTTTTTATTCAATAATAAAAAAAAAAATATTATAATTTGTCAAGGTCGAGTCGAGCGCGAAATTCGATTCGGGAGGCGTTAGCCGTTAGGTAGTAAGCTAATTAATTTCATGTATAACAATAATATTATTGTCGAATTCCGATTGGGATATTTCAAAATCGATAGTGCCGATGTCATAATATTATTATTATCATAGTCTTCACGCGCAGCTCAGCAATCTGTTTTACGGGCAAATGTCGTAATAATATTATTATTATTATTATACGAGATGTACAACTATACTACACGCGGATGGCAAATGATTTTAGTGCGTGTTTATGATTTATAATATTATACGCACATATTACAGCCGTGTCACCGCCGCATGTTTGAACTAATAATTCTATAACACAACCCATTACGTGAAATCAAACGGGTATTGTCGTCATTATATGGATAAGTTATGGTACCGGTTAGAGCTCGTTATTAATACTCACATCGAGTATAACCGCCGCCGTTGTCGAAAGGGCGAAACAACCATATTATGATGGAAATAATAGCAATCATTTTTGTAGCGAACGGCTGTTTTAATTATCATATTATGTACAGGTGGTATTACTATAGCTAATCGTACAAAACTGATCTGTACAATATATTATACTATAGTATTATGCACAAGCGATTATATGTACCTAGTAACGATTCGAAAATATTAATATTAATTTCATTATAGGTATTTATTTATATTTTTTCTTTTTTACTGTATTATAATAATATGGGTAATAATAGTATTTTAGACTCTGAACGTAGCGAAGTAATATTATAATGATTTTACAATGATGTTTTTTTATCTGTCTGTCATCGGCTTTTAGGACAGTAAAAATGCTCCAATTTTCTACGTCAGCATATTTTTGAATAGAAAAGTGAATCGCGTTGGTACTTGGATGGTGAGAACGGGGGTTGTCAAAAGTAAAAAATTCCCAATAGTTTTCAAAAGCGTCGCGAAAAAGATAAAAGAAATAAAGGAAGAACTACGGATATCGATTTATTCATGTTTATATTAAAAATAACCTTAGATTTATAGATACGTGCAATTTTCACTGAATGTGTTTATATTATTATTTTTATACAACATAAAATTTTCAAAATGTTTTGAATTTTTTGAGCTATTTATACTCATAGGAAAATTTCAATTTGTATTAGTCGTTTTTTAGTTACAGTCGATAGAAAAATTGTTTGCTCGATCAAAAAACGTAAAAATTTAATACAAGGTTCCTCATGAGTTGTTGTTGAAAATCAATGACGATTTCAAATTACTTTAATAGCAATTGTATAATATAGTTAATTATAATATAGGCCGACAGTTTTCGCTACAATGATTTTATATCATATATTTAAAATTTAACACACCCATTACAGTGACTCACATGGCACATATACATCGGACCGGCACCCACTTGCATACCTTTTATTATTATTAATATATGTATACCTAAGATAATAAAGAAAAAATATAATTTTTTTCATATTTGAGAGGCCGTAGCTACATTTTATATTTAGTAGAGACTAGGGGTGGTCCACGACCAAAAAAAAAAATTGTTACAATAGCTCCCGATCGAGTAAATTGTTGGTATATTGTAATAATATTATTGTAGGTATGCTAACGGTTCCAAATGTCGGCTGTGGTAATTCTACCTGACATTTGACGAGCGCTTATTGTTTTACTCAGTATAATAATTACTTGTCTGTTCAGCGAGCGAGTGAACATTAATAAATTGAAGAAAATTCGGTTTCAGCCACACTGCCATTTACAGCCTCGTCACTATATATCTGCACGTTTGCCGTTTGCTTTGTGAGTGTACCGACGTGTATTGACGTCGTTGGTTTTAAATAAATTATCTGCGAAAAACAGAACCCGTTGTGGGTCGTAATACAAATGGACGACAATGTCATGTTCGACAAGACTTATTATGGTGCGTACCTAATGCCTGGTACTTACCATCACAGGGTAACATGCACCAACGCATCTAAAAATAATTTCTATGTTAATTCGTAAATATTATTTTTTTTTTAAAAAGGAGAAAACCCGAACAAAAGTTTTTCGTTTCATTGTTTTTATACGCTTTTGAAAATATTTACGAAAACACTTTTTGTACGTTATGGTAACAAAAAAAAGGTCTGCTTTTAAAATAAAACATGCACTGATTAGAGTATTATATTTGTACACCAAATTATATTTATCAATGTGCGCGCACACACAAACACAATATGTTTATATAGGTTATGTTGTCTTATGTATATTACATAATTTCTGTATATGTGTTCGGTCATCAATTTATTTTGTTTTCAATTAGAATAGAATATATACACTAATTATTATTTTATACGCTACTTATACGATGCAAATAATTAGAAAGAATAATAATCAACTACTAATTTTTAATTAAAAGCAAAGTTAACACACTTTTCTCGTCTTTACAATCAAACTCATTTTGTTTTTATTGATCGCATTAAAACTCATATCTATCGAACATCCCGTATACCAATAATATAATAATATTTAAAACATTTTTCCTAAACTTTTAGACACGAAGAAATAGACTTTAAACCAATATTATAAGATCGTTAAGTATAACATAATCAGATAAAAGAACGTCAAGTCGACCTGCCATTTATAAGTTATTTTAAAAATTACAATTTTGTAATGAATTTTTATCAAACTACCTATACGTTTTAATTGCAAATTTGGTCTGATCAATAATGACGAATATTAATATACCTGTTGCTGTAACCGGTAAAAATCGTATTTATTTGTCAATCGTATTTTAGTACAGCGCGTACTTTTATGACGTCTTAATGGTAAAATAAAATTATCCTCACATTTTGTTATCTAGCACGATTATGCATATTGCATTATAATAGTATAACGTTATATTGTACAAACACACTGCCTCCATCGCACGGTATAACAGGTATATACTCTTATGCAGACCGTTATGCGTCGTACGCCCATGCGTATATTATACGATGACTATATTATTATAGTGGATTTCTAAGCTTTGATTCTCCATTTCCATACAGCATACTAATATATGTCGACCGTGGAAACTAATTTAATATTGATGGAAGACAGCAATACGGAATAGGCATAGATTTATAGTTTAAGCTCGGGGGATGATTGGTGACGGCCATGTTGTGTAGACATTATAATATTATAATATTATTGTTATGTGCAGTGTGTGTACCTATATAATTCACTTTTATGTTTTTGTAACTAAGTGTCCGACGCGAACTGAATATAAGTCACGAGAAACGTCCATAATATTATTGTATATCAAGCTGCATGCCTTGTGCACAAGTAAAAAGTAATGTATACGATTTTTCAAATTCGATTCCTTTGACCGGAATACGAAAAATAAAATAAATTATACTTTTCCAGTGACATTATCATAAGTGCCTACCTTATGTGAAAACGGAATAAAAGTACATTTTAATATTTTAGCTTTAAATTCTGTTTAAAAACTGTATATAGGTACACGGTAATTCTATAGGAGCCGGGGAAAGAGTTGGAGGTATTGAGTTACATTTTATTAGCTGTACAACAAAGGTGATTATCAATAAACTTCGATGTGATATCTGCTGTTGCTTTTCGGATCAAACGATTGCTTTGAAATTAGAAACTCTTCAAAATTACAACTATATAAATTAATAGTGTAACGTGATTTATCGTAGGTATATATATAGTTCAAACTATTTAAAAAATTAAAAATCAGTACCACCGAGAATATTCATCTGAAGACCGCAAATACCACCCGGCTTGGGATTGGTGCACCTGCTGTAGGTTGGCCTTAGAGACTAGTGATCGTCATTACAAATAACGAGTGCACTATTTATAGCTGCAGCTTGTTCAGCACAATCGTATCGAAATATTATATAGGCGAGCGACTTGGTGGTGGAAATCTCGTCGCTTTCTTAGACTCATCTACACGGTCACCTTATAATATGCACAGCTTACAGTCATAATATCAAAAATATAATGAAGCGCCGAAATCAGTGACTTTATAATATACCGTCTGTTGCTGCTGCTAAAATAGTTTAAAACCATCATCTTTGTTCATCCGCTCGATATGGAAGGAATCATTATCTTGATCGGTTCGACCCGTTCGCGTTCGATTTTCCTGCACATCATAATAGATAACAACTGAGCGCTGTCTCACAAAATCGTACTCGCGTACGGGTGAGTGGACACGCCGTGGGGTGCTTGGAGGTAGTTTGTGTGAGTGCCCACACGTGCGGTCGTGGTATATGGAACACACTAGTACGGTATATATATATTATTATATAATATACCGAGAAGTGCGCGAGAAAATATATTAGTGGCAGCGTGTTTGCGCGGGCGAAAAATAAACACAGACCCTCTGGAATGAATACGCACAAGTCGGGGAAAAAGTGACGGTTCACTATATCATATATGCAATATGCATGTATACAATATATTGTACTGGACCGCCGACGATATAATAATAAAAACACGCGAAATAGTCGAGTATAACAATAGGGTCGTCGTCCGGCGGAGTGACCCCGGCACAGAGTTTTAATTTTTTTTTTCATTTCAGCACTACAATATTTTAAAACCGGCCGTCCATGTTATACTTATTATATTATGTATGTCTCTAGGACGTTTTGTTATATAAAATAAGTATACGTATATATACATACATATATATATATATATATATTATACGATTTTAAATACTTGACCAGATAAAGATATGTTATTAATACTATTTCTGGATATCGGTGAGATTTGTAAACGGGTGTATACCCGAAATCGATAAATTTCAATATAATTATTATTGTCTTCTATTTTTCCGTACCCATATATTATATTTTTAATAAGACATTTTAATTTGTATGTTGGAAGACATTTTTTGATAAATGTATAATTTCACTAAAAATAAATATATTGCTTCGAGGCACATACGGTTTCTGTTGTCGAACAAATAATTTTTTTTTACTCAACGAAAATTGTATTTTGAAATAAAATGATATTAACAACATTCATAAATTAAAATACTGTGACTTTTTAACGTATCTAACATTATATCAATGGATTATTTATTGCTTATGTATAATGCATTGAAACTATATACATTGGAATCGATATTTTCATCGAATATCTTAATTATTAAACTCAGTAAAGAAAATGTTTTCAGTGAATTTTAATTTATAATCTCTTTCAAGTGATTTTGATGTCATTAATAACGGTTGATTGTTTTCTTACGAAAATTTTACTCCAACATAAAGGATTTTCTTATCCAATTTTGTTTTTTCAGTATAACTGTATGGCAAAAAGGTATAAGTAAGCTTTAAACATATTGTATAAATTTGCATTATTAATATTCAAGTTTATGAAACTTATAATGTAGAAACGTCGTTTCTTTTAAGATAATATAGGTACACAGAGGTTCATAATAGATAATTACTGCTCCGAGCATAGGATATGAGGTTACATTTTCCATAAAAACAAATAACTACAATGAGTGACGTCTCATTTTTTAATTTCCGTAAAAGTTATCCTCAGAAGTTTAGTGGATAACTAATATAGTATTTTTTCGGTGGAAATGTCATAGACTGAAGGGTTAAAAATGACTGAAAATAAAGCTATGGTGAGGTAATTTAACTATAATTAACATCACTAATTAATACTGTACATTATACTTATATCATTGTGAATAAGGAATTAAGAAACAAATAAACGATCGTAGAAATATGAAATTTATATTTATTATGAGAAACCGGTGTAATGTAAATATGTTATGCAATTAACAATATTTGCATCTGTATTTATATATTGTATTATATATAGAAAAATATAAAAATTATGAGAAGAGATAAGGGTTTTTGATTTGATGATAACACATTGAAATTTAATTGAATTGCAGAACAAATATTATAATAAATCGAAATTTTATTCGTCATAATAATAATTATAAAATAAATATTTGGCGAAAATATGGTAACGTTTGTATAATTTATTTGTAATAATATTTATAATTTGAATCGAAAAGAACCGTTGTCGATGTGATTTATTTTAGACTTTAGTATTACATTTTTGTTTTGAATAAAATATTGCAATAACTCATGAAGCCTTAAACACGTTTTAGATTTTAATTGAAAGTACCACCAGAATCAAAAAATCGCAAAAATAATTGGGTTCGTTTATATAATAATATAATATGTATTATTGTGTACGTCAATGTTGTACAGTGTACCTACACAATGGTAAGAGTGTGTGATTTTTCATTTTCCATCATATCCCCGTTACCTACAGCCGACCAAAAATTGAAAACAATAATATTTTTTGTAAAAATTTATTTAGGTTATAACCACATAACATGTATAGGTACATGGTATTTTATTATTTATGTATGCATAATATATCGTTAAGACAATATTTAAGCCACCTAAACGTTTCGATAATGTTTTGTTGTGGTAATGCGCGAACGCTTTCGTGGAACACTGGGTTATAATATTAATATAATATTATTATTGTGTAAATTTAATAACGCTCTAGGTGTATTATAAAGGTACATAATGATAATATTATCATAGAAATTTAAAGGTTCTGGTATGTGTGCTGTTCTTGCGATCGTCTGGGGAAAACCATGGACCCACATGCCGAAATCCGCCATATTTTAGAAGGGGCTGATATTTAAAAATGCTTATAATTTAAAAATTTTATTGGATATCAAAGTCGGTGTCTGCGCTTGCAAAGTTTATCTCACCTTAAAAACCTAAGTGTGATTTATTTTAGACGTCCTATATCATACGTATACGCGAGTGTGTAACAAACATATTGTGTATTATATATTAGCATTTGTAAACTGTAACCTAAAGAGATAAGCAGTCAAGTAGATAGTTAGATGAAAGCTTTATAAGTCGCCGATTTTCTTGTAAAACGATAAGTACTTAAAGTGTTTTTGCGCTCCAACTACATTTTTAATTGAAATTTAATGCTTATATATTATATTTATTATTTATAGTGGTGACCAGTGACCACTCAGTATGTCTGAGGGGGGTTAATTTAGCTGTTTGTACGTTTCAAGGGACCTTAGTCGGCTCTCCAATTTCCACCTAGGCATTGACCGTTGAGTGTTAGTATGCGACGATGGAGATTTCTATAATGTATTTTTATAATATTTTTAGATTAAAATGTGTGTTCTATTTAGGTACCTACGAGTTATAGTCGATTTGGACGCAGTGCCTTATATATTATGCATAATACATATATATATATATAGGTATAATATATACAATATATCCCAATATAGCTATCAATATTACAGTTTACTATCAGATAGGCATACCTATGTACATAACTTACCAGTATTTATTATTTAAAGTGATGCAAATACATAGTATGAAACTACATACCTAGTGATTACGCACCACAAACGTTCTATGCAGATTACCTCCACGGGTCAGCTGTCTCATTTTTCAATAAATAACTATAATGATATAGACTATCAGTTTTGAAAATAGCTCCATATTCGAATGAGCCTTATATTGCAGCACACTAGTTCGTGGCCAAAATATTTAGGACTAGGTATGCAAAGATTTGGTTCGTGCGGCACTGCATCCGATCCTCGTTAAACATTCGAAAATAATACGCCACTGTTATGTATGATATTTACTATTTATGCATGGACAGACTCTGGTCGCGAATGTCCGCCCTACACACAGAATTAATGTTTTCCGCCTATGGTGTAATAATAATAATAATATAGTTGCTGACGAATACGGGACGCGGATCGACACAGATCTTTCATAAACGCTGACACAACAGACAATAATAATCACGTGCGCAATATACTATGTTAAACGGTCCTTTTCCTATGTATAATACGAGTATTAGACCCGGCTTACACAATATTATAATAGTGCAGTATATATTATTATTATTATTATTATATTTTATTTCGAGCATTCGACGAGCACACGCAATACAAGCGCGGTATTTATTATCATTTTATTGTTGTTATAATTTTATTATAAAATATCAGCCGGCATTATTATCTACGGAATCGGAACGTTTTAATCCGAAAAAATATGTATCATAAAATATATCATACACCAATGTTATTGTTATCGTATCCGCGACTTTATATACCTATATACGTATTATATAAATATCGAGCAGTTTTTTTTAGTCTATTTCGACCGGATTATTTTTCTTTGTGAATAATATTTTAACGATAAACGACGCCGGACGTCACGGTATATAGGTACTTACGACACTGCAAAATATCGCGTTATTCTTATTATTATACGCCCGACACCTGTGTAATAATCATATCGTATAGCCACGCGACGTATAACAATATTTTACCCATACGCCTTCGTATATTATAACACCTATAATATATGTATAATGTCGATATGACTATATCCCTCGCCGCTGGGCAATTAGTGTCGTTTCATCTAAACACATAGTATACGCTTTGTCGCTATCGTTGTTGTATGGGTTAGGTGCGTATAGAATATTATATTTTGCCATTGTATCGTAAACGATTTGTACACAATAATGCGGTTGTGTACCGGCGCAGTACGTGTTACATATATCGTTCGGTATTACAGGTAGCCGTCACATTATGTCGCGCATGTTATTATACATATAATTATTATTGGAAAAACTTCATGTCCGATGGTAAAATAATGAAAAGTAAGTGCGAGTGATGATCGTCAAGATATCATACAATATACGTTCTGTCACTTTTCCGGTAGGTCGGTAGGTACACGATAATAAGACAGTATTATTACACGATCGGCGGCATTGTACACATAATAATTAGTCATTACACGCAGTTTTACGCACGTCAAATAAATATTGTATACTATTGAACACGTATAATAATTGTATTATAGTATACTCGTAATAATATAATATGGTTGGTAGAAATTTCGGTTGTTTGGAATGAAGCGAAAAAATCGTTTTTATTCGCTTTGATATATTTTTGGTTTTTTTTTTGTGAGACACCGATTTTGTGTTTGAAATACAGTGTTGCGGTTTCACGGGAAAAACAATCATGTACCCCACCGAAATTGAATTTGAATTTTTATAACTTAAAGGCCATAATAAGCCGCACTGAAAACTTGGAATTCTTAAATTATTTTTCATAACATTCATATTTAATGTTAAAAAAAAAAAAAAATATTTTGGGTATTTCACAGTTTTTTTGCAGTTTGCAGTTACTTTTTCATCAGTTTATTAATTTTACTTATATATGTCTATGTGTATTTTTTGTTTCATATACTATATAGGATTACGTTTGAAGAGTTATATTTGCTACAAAAATGCGTGTACTCTTACGTTACGTAAAAATATATTATCAAAATTACGAAAATAGATTAAACGTGTTAAATAAAAAAAAATATATACCTATTCAAAATGTACCAATTCTGAGTTGCGTAATCTATTTTTTTACGGCCAGTGATATTTAGGGCTAAATTGTAATTAAATAATACACCTTAGGGTACTTCTTAAGAGTAGGGCAGCGTATAGTAGATTCGTGGATAGGTTTATAAATAAGGTACTTAACTATTAATAACTGAGCCACTGGAAAATTGTTAGATTTTAAAAAATTATGAACAATAATTAGAAAAAGACATGTCCCGACGTTAAAAGTACAAACGATTTTTATTCGTATCATCAGTATATTGGATTGTAACTAAGGTAAATAATATTAAGAAATAAAACAATGTGCTTTGTCGTTCGTATTATAGAGAAATAAAATATATCTGTGGCATTGATATTATATCATAATATTATTTGTATAATACTATAATGTATATAATTTTGTCTTCAACATTAATAATTGTATCGTTAATAAAATAATATAATTCTTTTATCGGTTACGTCCCGTGGTAAGGATTTTCACGTGAGTTTTTTTAAAATATTCTTCAAAATTTAACGTTTGTATAGCATTATTGAAATTGAAAAACTTTTCTTCTATATTATACATTCGTTCATAGAATACCTTTATCTTGTACACCGTAGTCCGTAACCGCCGCAAGCTTGTTTCGAAAAGTTTTTTTTTTTTTAATAGCTATATTATTTTTGTAAAAAACTTTGACACGCGGCTAAGGGGATTATAAAAGTTTGTTTCAGGTAAAATGCCTAAACAAAAATGTAAACCAATAACCGTTTAGACGGGCAAATAAGTGATGCGTTTAGCGTGTAGAACTGCTGGGAAGTTGCGCGTAGTTATCTTATCATTTGAAAAATGCTAAGTTATAATATTGTAAATCATGGTCTTGTACATATTAATTTATTCAAACGAGTAGTTTTTTTTTTAAACTAAGTTTTCAATATATGATGAGTTTGTTTGTGAGAATACCGATTAAACCAAACACTAAACAGTATAATATAATATTATGCATTTATTGTCCTAATATTTTAGAACTCGTAAAATGGTCTTACATAATATGATAATTAATATTAAATATATAATAAAACTACAGTCGTGTGTATTGTTTTTTTTTATGGTAGCACATTATTATAGTTATCGCGCCAAAGTCTCAGAAATGCGGTAAAAACATAAAAAAAAAAAATCATCAATAAAATATGTCCATCGAAATATATATTGTTTGAATTTTACTGTTTTCAAATATCGCAACGTCACTGAGTTGACGATTTTATTTTTTATCCTATAAAATACTCGCCATATTCTACGTACTGAATGTTATATATTTTCTACATTATAGCTTGTAATAAAAAGGTGCATTGCCCTTAAACCATATATACCTATGGGTTTATTCTTGATAACCCATAGCTGCTTAGACTATATTTCATTGGTTAATGTTTACACAATTTATGTGGTGATCTTCGTACAAAAGTTCATTATTCCCAAACCATCGTACACCGATGTATTGCGTTAAATGGTAAATAATATAATATTATATATAGACGGACAAGATTTAAAAATAAATTGATAACAGCAAACGACAATATTTTTAATTTTAAATTGTACCGTTATCGATCAAATGTAAATTAACATTTAAATAAACAGTTAAATACCGTTTAAAATGTTGGATGTTAAAAAAGTTCAAAAACCCTTGATTGAATAATAATGGTTTTAAATCAACGTTATATATTATCATAAGGTCACCTACAAAAAAATCTATTTTTGATCATTCAATAATATCGTAAAATCATTTCTCTGATCTGGGGAAAAGAGATTTAGGAGAATTCCTCAAGTAAAATAGGCTTGGGCCAAAAAAGATATAAAATAGTTAATTTGAAATTACGGTAGTGGAAGTATAAGATAAGAAAACTTATATGAACTACATCAGTAAAGTTAATTAAAGATATATAAATAATATATATAGGGTTATTCAAATTTTATGGTACAGTAACTTTTCCTATGAGAAAAAGAGCTTTTAATATATAGCTGTACGAGCTACGTATATTATAGTAATGTTTGGGTATTTAAAATTACTAGGAGTTCTTAATTTTTGTAAACTCCATATTATAAGCGTTCGTGAAAAATAACTTTTATTATAGCTTTTCATTAATAGCTTTAATAAAAAAAAAAAAATCTTTATTTACATTGTTATAATATTATTAAGAATTTTCATTCCATTACTGAATAATTTATATATTTATATTTCTAGTTGATGTAATCAATATACGATAATTTATTAATATTTTATGTTGTCTATTTACGGGATTTTTGGTGCAGAAATCGTATTTATTTAACTTTTTAGTTGGAGAAAAATGATGCATATAATATATCATAATAAATTATATCGTCCTGTTACAAATATATTATATTAAGGTTGGGGAAGTTAGGATTTGTTATGACTATAGTTAAATAATTAAGTTAATCAACAAAAAAGATATTTAAATACTTATAATTTTAATTATAATTTTGGAAACTAAATCATACCTATCCAATCAATGAATTGCATTATTTATTTAGCATAAAGCAATGTGAGTATATTGATAATAGGTAGGTGCTCTTCGTAAATTCAAAATAAAGTCATTAATTCAATATTTTAATGTTGTGGCCGTGTCATGACCAACAATATCTATACTTGAAATTCGTATTTATATTAGTAATATACTTTAAGAAGTTCAACCTCGTGAGTCGTGAAGTATGTGTAACTGTTGTAGGTACTTTCTACAATAGCAGTTGCTGCGTGGACAGGAGTTTAATTAGGGAGAGGGGAGGGATGTATATTCATAATTTCTAAGGCAAATCGCGGGGTAGTGTCCCCCGCACTTATATTATAAACTGATAATTTACAACATCTTCCTAGCTCTCCCCGTGAATCCACCATGTATAATAGATGTGAAGAGTAAAGAATCATTAGTAGGCATTCTATATTATTTAAAATATATTTACATTCAAAACAAACTTACTATAATATTGAATTTAAAAACATGCAAATCCAAGCATAATAGAAAAATAAGTGTTAAAAATAAGTAGGTACCTACCTACAACTATTACTATTTTAGAATAATAAACAATTCGATCCTTAATATCGATCGTTATTAATTCACTAGTCATTGGGTATATAATAGTTTGGTACTCTACTGTCGCACCGTCCACGATACGTTCCGTATCGTTCGTAAAACATATATACATCCCTTTTGACAAAAACGATCGCCCACGCAATTTTAATGTTGTCCTATGCAGACGCTATCGGTATCATTGTCGTCTTCGTCGTCGTCATAGTCGTCGTTGTCGTCGTCAAATAGTTGAATTGTAAAACGGCAAACGTGTTCAAGTGCACACGCCACCGTATGCTCGCAGGGTATATCTATATCACCTACCCTATACATCCAAGTTCGGGAAGAGTATAATACATCGGGCGAGCCTCACTGATGGGCACAATGATATAGCGATTCCGATGGCTGCAACGTGTGTTGACGACACCGCGGCACTATTATTATAGGTGGCCGTTGTTCGTGGCGTGGAAACAATGGCGAGACAAAGTTTATTCCGGAAAACCGAATGGTAATTGTTGTAAGCGCGCTGCGATAGTAATACAACCGGCGCTGGAAACATTCGACATTTATATATTATACGCTCAATGGTATGAATTAATTTTCATTTACGCAGTTGTGAATATTATAATATTATAATATACAATATAGTAGCCCAAAATATTATAATGATGAAAAAATAAACGATATTATTTTCAACAACATTTTATGTAGGTACTATATAGGTACTCTGGTGCGATATAAAAAGTAAACCTCCATAATACGTCTTATGTGTTATGCATAAATTGTGCGCAGTACTTATTGTAATCCACACATAATATAACATTAAGTAATAATGCGTACTTGGGCAATAACATTGTAACGAGTTTTATTTTTTAAAGAAATATGACTTCTTTATTAGAGATGAAATTTGAAAAGAATTCGGTTCCGGCATTGTGCCGTTGTTAAAAGCCAAAAAACTCGTGTTCTGAAACCTTCGTCTGTCTATCAGGTACAATTTATGAACCATGCACTATTATGTCTGTGCCAAAAACCATTCGTTCAACCAAAAAAAAAAAAAACTAAAGAGACAACACTATACGTCGGCTAAAAGCGTCTAGTATTTTTCATGGCGCCTAAACGGGTCCAGCCAACGTTTTAGATTATATGTGCAAAAAACACGCTATACAAAATCGTTGTAAGTCATGATTGAAAATTGACATAATACAATGGTAAATGTCAACATACCTAATTTTATATTTTCATAGTGTAAAAACTATTTTTCGGATATATAATATAATATTATAATATATTATAATTATTGTAATTTATGATGTATTCGTAAGAATGATTGTTGAAAATATTAACTGGCAAAAATGTTAAATGTACACAGTATACATTTTTAATAAGGCAACGGATAAATAAACGAAAAATAAGTGGCACAGTGCAAAATAATGGGAGATATTCCAATATAACTATTAACTATATTGACATTAAAAAAATAATTAATCAATAAACTGGACTTAAGAAGAAATTATAATTACCATAGGCATATGAATAAATTTATTTATATGTCTATGATAATTACATTTAATTTAATTATTATACATAAACCGAATAGTTTCGTATTATATTATGTCAATACAATTCACCCATATAAGTTTTTTTTTTCAAGATCTAAATAAGACCTAATTAAAATGCATCAGAAGCTTGTATTATCCGTTAAATATCAGTCATTTTTTAAAATATTTAATTGTATATTATTTTATGTCATACTATAGTACGCTATTATGTAGGTATCAATACATAAAGCATCATAGGAGTTTTTGATTTTGTTCAATTTTACGTAATATATATATTTAGACATTGTCAAAGAAGAACCTACAAATTTTAGGATTTTGGTATAATAGAACCGATTTGAAATTAATGTTGATTTACTGATGTTTAAGATGTGTACCGTTATAATGTCTTATATCGCCGATTTTACATGTATATTTTGGTAATATATCTACTAAAGCTACAATTTATAGAATGTAGTACAACGTTGTAGTTAAAAATTGATACTATATACTTTTTACTCCGCGTTGGTAAAGTTCCAAAATTTTTTCGTACTATTTGTATAGTCAGGTTAGCACATATATAATTTGTGGTCCTGTTGGTAAGTTTGAATTATATATATCATTATATGAACAATGCAGTGAAGTGTCTCGCACACAATTTTTTTACTCTCTCTGATTTATCTACGCACGCCGAACTACACTGCACTGCTTCTTAAAAGCTGTAACGATATTCAAATTGTACGCCGTTTCCTGCTGCAGAGAGCAACGGCACTATTACTGTAATACGCACACCGATATGCAAATTTTCCGTTCTTGTCCGAAAAGTGTCACTACTAAATTAGGTACTCGCAGGGTGCACAACTTTTCCTCGTTTTTCCGCGTTTGTTTCGTTTTACAAACTGTTGCCGGTGACTAATTATTAACCGACGTCGCCTAATAAATTCGGTTTTCAAACTTTCCCGCGCCAGTGTGTTTTTTAACACGCTCTGACCAATTTAGACGTCTATAATTATTTAGGACTCGGCGCCACCGTAAAATACTCGGTCTCGTCGGACTCTCGAGATTATTCCGTCGAGTTTCGTTTCGATCCTGCAGGACTTTTTAAACGCACCCTAATTGCCCGATTAGAAATTTGTCATTGTCGCACCACTATAATATATGTATACCGTCCTGGCCGCCATCTTGTACGCTCGACGTTTTCCGCCGGGATCGTGAAAAACTCGCTCTCGACAGCAGATAAAGCCAATTTGTATATACAAAGGCTCGTCTCCGTCGCGAATTTATTATTATTTTTCCGTTTTCCGCGTCAAAAACAGCGTCAAATATTCCCTAGCCATCGATGACGAGAGTCGTTCTATGACGTGCGCACCTATATTTGTATATAATATTATTATACGACGACGGACCAATTATTTCCGACTCTAACGATCGTATTATCTTCTCCAAGTGTCAGCCATGGTAAGCCCGACATGATACCGAATGTCAGCCGTGCGATGATCGTATTATTCAAGGCGGGGGTCGTTTAGGAATGCATTTTTCTTGGTATTATAATATTATAAATGCAAACATGCGAACGGTAAAAGGTTTTTTAATAGCTCGCAAGATATTACTCTATGTATGCATTTATATAATAGCGTTTGTAATATTTCCTATTGTAAACACCGAGTGTGTCTCTTTTAGTTAATTAAATAATAATAATAAAAAAAAAAAAAATAGTTAAAAGTTCTATAAAGCAAAACAATAATGGCTCATTGACTTACGTTTAATGAACTAATGGCGTATGCGATAAAAATTAACTTGATTTCATGTGATAGCTCATAGATGCAGAGATCTTTTGTGGCTTTAAACCAATGCGAATCATGGTCTTGTGTGCGTATTATCGGTGGTCGAAATGGCATGAGTATAGGTGTAGGAGTAAAAGCGTACGTGCAACGAAATTTCACTCAAGTTCGATAATCATTATGCAGATTAAACGCAGCTTAATTTTACGCAAATTTAATTCAACATGTCTCTCGTTCTGCAGGACGTGACACAGTCATCTTCAAAGGTATCGTACGATGTAACATAGTAATATCACTCAAGTATAATATTACGGTATAGACGTTGACGTTCCGAAGAATACACAGAAATTACAACCATAGGTGTGAAAACAGACAAATTTTAGGGCGGAGGATCAGTTTTTTTAAACAATACATAGGTACATTTAAATTGGAAAATATTTGTGTGTTACAACATCCTCTCCATATCAATATTTTAAATATTTTTGTTCCTGGTATCATGAATATAATAACCTATTTTACAATAAACAGTAGAACACGAAACATAAATGGCACTTAATCAAACATAATAATTCATTTCTATAACGGCAGCAACAATTTGTATATTTTATTGAAAACCATTAATAAAATAAAATCATTTTTGTTTCCGCGATATGGTTCAAGCCAAAGATAAAAACTAATGACTCTAAAAGTATACCAAAACAGAATCCAATTTATAAGTATTTGTAAAATAGTAATAAATCATTCTAATAATATGCTACCTATATAAAATAATAATATTAGTAAAATGTGAAATATTTTTCGGGGCTCGGGAATTATTTGATGAAGCTGAACCCTCGTAAACCCCATCTGATATCTTCATATGATTACGATGAAATGCACGAATTATCCCCATAGGTAACGATCGAGTAGGTACGTAATATTCACAGTATGCTTATTAAAATAGGGTTCTGAAAGTTTTTTTATTTTATTTTACATTTTCTCTCGCCTTTAATACGGTTTATTGTTACATAACATAGGCAGTATTTTATATTATACGTAAATCGTAAATCTCGTTTGGACATATACATTGCATTTAAAATAATATCTTAAATATCAAAGAGACAGTGTCTCTAATAGTAATATGAAACGTTTTCGAAAATAGAATTTTTTTCATATTTTTCAGTACGTAGTATTACAATACAAAACAATATTTTTGAAAAATATTATTTTTTTACCTTTAGCTATCATTATTTATTTTTAAGTAAAAACTACGTTTTAATTTCACATTCCAAAGTAGTATATTTATGGAGAATTATGATGTATAAAATTAGAAATTTGAAACAGTAGGTAGTTAATTCATTATCAACTTTTAAAAGTTTAAATGAGGTTTCCAATTTGACAAACTAAAAGAAATCCACATCATTAAACCAATACACTACTAAGTACTAGCCTCGCTTAGATTCTAAATTAAGATTATATTGCACTCATTATCAATTTAATTATATAGGCGTATTTATAAAATATCATGATATTATAATAAGTCTTTAAAAAAACTAGGTAACTCTTAAAAAAAAAATAATCATCATCGTCAATATAATTTTATAGCATAACATGATATTTTGTTTAATATTCTAGAATAATATTTTAATATTTTCCGCATCACAATATTATTATAACAAGATAAACCTATGCTATTTTTTTTTAGGTATTTAATATTGCAATACTACTATTATGATTACACGGCGTTCTGGATAGGCAATTCAGGTACACCGCTGTATGCGTCCATTTTATATATTGTATGACTATTGTATTTGCACCGTAATAATAAATTGTTCATGAAAATTGAAAACTGATTGAAAACATTCAAATGAAACGATATTAAAAAAAGGAAAAAAAACATGATGGGCTTTCCAAGCATAATATTGTAACTTATAAGCTGTTTGGTATGTATTTGAAGTGATATTTACAGTATCATATTGTATTTATATTATACATATAATATGTTTAAAACTTACTATTGAATACAATTTGTAGTAGCAGAGAATGAAATTAGTGGAAAACATTTTTATTGATAACGACAGAATTGTGATTTGAGTTCCAATTTGAAGGGTACAGGGAAAAAACCAGAAAAGTCACTTTTTTTTTATTTCGAGAAAAACGTGTTTTTAAATTTAAAACTTAATAATTTTTTTTTCAAAATAAAATGTTCGGGTTAAATGACATAATGAACATTGAAAATATGTAGTAAACAGAATTAATCATATTTGAAATAGATAAGTACAGTTAAATTAAAAATATAATAGAAAAATCATCCTTAGTCATATATTGTCCGGAAAAGAACCAAGTAAGTCATCTGAAACAGGGAAAAAACAAGGTATGTAGGCTTTTCGAAAATATATTGATTTTCAAAAATGAATGATTATAAAACTTATAACACAAGGTGTTACTGATATTTTAACTTCTACAAAAAAAAAAAAAAATAAAAAAACACATCATTGTAAAATCAATACATTCACCGTTCCACTCAGAATCTAAAAATAATTTAATGAAATTATATGTGATTATAATTATATTATATTAATTTGGTAAATTACAATAGCAAAAACAAAATTCAACGTTCACTAAATTTCCAACTCAATAAAAAAAAAATCAACATAAATTATCTTAACTATTATATTATTATCTATACTATAATTAAGCTATAAAAAGGCTTAGTTTTTTTTTTAAAATATATTTTCTTTGATATTTAATTGGCAATTTCTTAAGAATTAAGAATTAAGAATAATTAGGTATACGGTGTACAAATTAAACCTATAATCTGTAAAATGATACTTTAAACGGCCTTATAAACTCGAGTATTGTTTTTTTATGTAGACTGTATAGACATGTTCTGTTTCGCCAGGTGAACTTTATGCATTGATCTCTTTAAGTGTTATGATTGTATTTTTTTCCTTCGTGATATTTTAATAAATGAACACTATATTGTTTAATAATACAAAGAATTATGTTATATTAAAAAAGGTTTTCATTTGGAATTACCTCATAAAGAAATATAGTGTAAAGTATAGTATACTTATTTAGTATTTACAGTCATTTTAACATTTGAATGTCAGTATCCATTGAAAATTACCTAAAAAAATAACTATGTTTATTCTTAAGAATTCTATGAAATATGACTTTATTTTTTTCAACATTTGATGTGTTTTTAAATTATAAAATAAAACTACAATACACAAATCATTAAGTATGCTGTGAAAAGCTAGTACAAATAAATATATACGTAATGCTTTTATAAATTGTTATATTTTGTAAGAACGGTTGTTCAAAAAATACATGAAACGTTATCATGCACGTTACAAAATTATGCAATACCTGAAACTGTTAACAAAAAGAGTTTAATTTGCTTAAGAAAAATATTTGTCAACGATAACAATAAAAAAAAATTCTTACTAAGAATTTAATATTCCATACTGTCTTTCTTTTAGTAACAAGGTAAATTATACCTTTAATTTTGTGGTATATACACTATATATGTAAGTGCCTACAATTGTTTAATAGTAAAAATGTGTTTATATAGGTACATACTTTTTTTAGTTCATTGCTCGGAACCAAAATTAACCTTATTAATAACATCTTTAGAATTTATTATCCTAAGTCACATTCATTTTAAATTACATTTTAATTTGAACAAAAATAAATGTAACGAAATGTGTAGGTAAATTATTATTTTTATATTATTACGTTTTCAGGTCACAACTGACAAAGACTGAAAATTATTATTTGATCAAAAAATGTGAATGGTTTAATGAAATATTTATTTTTTATTCATTTGACATATTTTAAATAACATTTATAATATTATTTTTAATGTTGAATTTATATTTTATAAAAGAAACATTATTATTGATAAAACGTCTGATATTTACATGAACAGTTTTAAATTAAAACTTTGAATTGGTCTTTTAAAGTTTGCTTTATCTTTACAATGTTTTGGTTTTGTGTTGTAAGTATATATATAATATATATTATATTATATGTTTCTACCGTACAATAGTCAATAACTAAAAATTATAATTCTGTGGTTTCAGGTTATATATCAGCATTCTGTTTGTTTGTTAGATAAAAATTCACAGATCTAAAATGTCTCAAGCATAATGAAAAATATATTTTTACGATTAAGATGTATCTTAATAACACATGTTTGTGTCGTTTAGGATTATGATTTTATGAAGACAGGATTTATATATTCCGTACATTAGACATTATAGAATTCCAGATTAAAAGTTATTTTTATTACATTAAAAAAAAAATTAATATAATATGGGGTCTATAATATTGTAATTTGTAAATTTTTCGTTTAAATGACTCATTATAACAACTGTACCCCGTTGTACTATATTTATTTTACTACCGTTTTATAGTTAGTCACATAATATTATATTATATAGTATTATTCAATATTCATATTTTAGAATATTTTCTAACTCTGTAAAAATATAAATAACACTTGCGCACTTTGCAATGCAATTTTACATCATATGAGTTTTATCATAATATTCATAAGATATTATACATAATATCCATACTTATATATCATATTATACTGTGGCATTTTGTTTTGATGGAAAGTTCTTACTTAAAACATTTCGAATAGGAACAAACTGTATTAAATCATTCTACTGTGACGAGTCTTAATAGTTTAACATAGCTAACAGAATTAGGAAAATTGTGGTTTGGGAGGGGGGAGGAGATTAAATAAATCAATTTGGGAGATGGGCGAATGAAGGCCTGTTAAGTCCATTTTTATTAAATTTCCAGTAAATTGAAAAATATTATATTGTATTAAGGCGACTTGAAAAGTTTCTATGAAGGTATAAAGCATAGCTTATAGCAAAAGTTTTTTTGGTGTAACTAATGGACTGAATCATAAAACCATTTTCAGAATATCAACAAGTTAATATATAATAAATATGGCGAGTTTATTTAATGGAAAAAAATCATCAATGGTTTATCAGACAATACTACAATTTACAATAATATTGTAAGACTAATAATTGGTGTAATACCAATAATGAATACGCATCTGTTCTTTACATTAATTCATCGTTAGTAAACTGTAACTGTATATTTGTTTATATCTATAATAGGTATGGTATTACTAAGGTTCTCACGAAACAATAGAGTCTACAAACTAAACGGCCGAAGTTCGGTTGAACAGTCTAATATCCCGAGTATATCCGAGTCAATCAAACCACTTTTCACGACGAGCAAGTTTCGTATTGATATTATGGCACTTTACAAATTAATTCACGACGATGATAATACCATATAATATAATATAATACATTATATTGAACAGCTATTCATAACTTTACAGTTGACATTTTAATCACCCAATAGTTATATTGATTTTAGTTATAAACCAAAAATTGCAACTTAGATGTTCCAGTCTCAGTCGTCCTCAGATCCCTATCCGAAATAAAATTCTTCGTTTGTACAATTGTTAAAGTGAATCAATCTTAATTCATAAGTGAATGAAAACATTATACAACGGTAGTTACTGATTAGACAACTTGAATTGCAAATAGCGAAAAAAAAATAAAAAATATAACACACAATAGTGAATCAAAATATAATACTTGACAGTATTTCTTGGCCCGAACTAAAAAATACAATTTGAGAGGGTGTAGATTTATTTCCATATTATAAGCGTAGCGTACTAGTATTGTAGTCGTGTCTAAACAATAGTACACGATTGTAAAAGTGCAGTGTCGGAGGAGGAGAGAAGTTGATAAGTGGATTACTAAAATATAATAGTAAAATATAAATCATAATAAGTGAGTATGATATTATGTGTATTATTGTGTTATATTTATACAAGATAACAACCGTTTAACAAAAGTGACACTTATACAGTTTGTAATTTTGCATTCACGAAACAATCGTATACTATGTGCAATATACACTTCACTCATCCATATCTCAATCGATGTGATTTTTTATAAAATAAATCCATATATTAGATGTGTATATTATATTATTATAATATATCATTGAAATTATTAGAATATATTGTTGAGATCGCCGTGCTTTTGATTTTATATCATGTTTCAATCGAACTGTATAACAATGATGTATATATATATATATATATATATATATAGGTCAAATGTTTATTATTTTTTTTAAGCATCATCCCTTTGTGTGACTTCCCATTTGGTTACAACAAATAGTTTCAATAACAACATGTATTATACTCCACTATGTGTTGTTTTTTTTTATATATCTATAGTTGAACGACCAAATTGTTATCGAATATAAAAACACAATATAATCGTATATTCAGCGATAGGTATTGTTATAACAATTCAAATACCTATCTGTGTTTGATTAATTGAAATGTAATATTATATGGCATAGAGACCTACATTTGTTTCCAATGGTACACATATAAAACCTCATATAATATGTTTTTAATTCAAGAGTTTGTACGATTTAGTGTCTTAAATTTGCTTTTAACCTTTTTTTAAAAAAAGTTTTTATCTTTTATTATTATTATTACATCCAACGTAATTACTCCTTTCGGGAACTATAGTGTTTATGACCGTCACACGTAGTGGACACCGAAACGATAATTTTCCCGAGTTAAATTTTCAACCACCTTGTAGTTTCGTGTTTGTTATGGGAAATAATGATAATCAGCAGTTATATTGGAGTCTTGAATCTACAAATCTTTGATTTATTTGATGGTAATATTCTTTGTATCTAAATTTATTATTTATTATAAGATTTTGTGATTTTTGCAAATTAAATATTCTTGGAAATAAACCTTGTTACAATAAGTCATTGTTTTCCTATTTCGAATGTCCCATGTCACTTTTTAACTAGAACTATGTCTTACAAAAATTATAAGTACGAGAAATTTCCACGGTGTTATATCATAAGAATGAATTCTAACACTAATCAATAAAATTATTTGTATAATTGGATTTGCACGTATTTACTAGGTGGTAATTATTATTTATTACCAAAAACCTAACGTTATACCCTAATAAAAGCTTAGAATCCACAAAATTATGTGCATGCAAACATTTCTTGGATGGCTAAAACAAATTGTATAAGCGGACCGTATACTGGAGTCGTAGATTATAAAAATTTCTTGTTATTACATATAGAAACAATATTAAAGGAGTTCGTGAAAAAAAATGAATAAAATATTTGTACGCACATGAAAAATTCTCTTTTATATAATAATATTATACATGGATAATCCATCTACAACCTACCGTTACAACTTACCATACCTAATAATATGGTCTATTATGAATTGTAAAATAACTAGATTTTGTTATACAGATAATAACGTTTGTTTCAATTTCTAACTAAACAACGTCACGGGACGTAATTTAATATAAAATCTATTATATACTATTAGTTATTACCCTGCCTATTTAATTCCCTCTTCTACGGGTACCACCATATTGTGTTTTTCCCCGAGGAAATCCAATTAAGATCCATCCAATTGTTGTATATTCTTATTTTTATTTTTTATTTTACCTTTTTCTCGTCCCCTTTTAACTCGTATAAAAGATCATCTGATTTATGGCATTGCTACAACTACTAGAAGTAGTAAATTGTCCTTTATCTATTTTACGACCCCTACGATGAGCTCGCCGTTCTACCCCCCCCCCTCCCCTCGCACGCCCTATATATATATATATATATATATAGCGTGTCGGAGAAAAAAAAAATAAAAACAAGAAAAAGCTCTGTACACAGTTTGTTTCCTTTGTGTCCCCCCGGAGTAGTGTAATTCTGTTAAATGGGTCTGCAGATAAGGCTCGGGACTACGTGTTTAATGGTCGCTACCTCTTATACCTCCGTTCGTCGATTGACAAGGTCGGAGACGGTGTGTGTGTATAATCAACCGGAAAATAAAAACGAACGAAACAATATTTACGATTACCAAACCCTTCGTTACCCTTACCGAGTACCGACCAGATACCGCATCTGTGGCGTGGTATTCGGTTGTTCAAGCTCTCAAGATTTGTCACTTTAATTAATATTTCTGTCTCCATGCCCTACCCCGAAGTTATACGTGTAAACCGTTTCCCCGTTTAATTCACATTTGAAAACGCACGTCTAGCCTGCTCCTCCTGCAGTGATATGATTTACACTAAGTGACGCCGCCGCACCCAATATAGAGACAATGTTACACAATATAATATACTCGTATATTACATTATGATAATTTATATAGTTGTCTTTAAATCTAGGGCCCAGTTTTTTTTTTTAAGTATTAGCCATACGTACAAACCGTTATGCTTTCATACGTGTAAACCCCCATACCACTCTTAGTACGACGTTATAGGTATTATTTTACAATGGGTAAAGGATATAGCTGCCACGCGTGTGTATTGCACATGTTTAACACTTAATTGTACACAGACTACAAAACAAATTCAAATGTAATCATATAAAAACGTATTCTTTACTTGAAATGAAAGGGTATAAAAACGAGGAAAACGCGTGATATTAAACATCGATTTTAAATCACAACTACCAAATACTATTATTCGTTATTTTTTAACGGTGAAACAATATCGACAAATTACATTTTTAGTATTCAAATATTTACTATATAGTATATATTGACATACAAATCCCAGGCTTCGGTAAACATTATTAAAAAAATATATATATATAAAAACTAACAATGTCATCGATAAGACGCGCGGTTTTGTATTTTCAATTTTCACACAGGAGTACAATCTTTAAACCGCGGAAATCGTGAAAATCATAGCCTACGAGTCGTACACGTCGTCATAATATGTCGTCTCGTATCACAAAGTTTTGTGGCGCGTATTATTATACCCAAAGTCATGTGTCCTCGTTGTGCGTCGTCGCCATCGTAATATAATATTTGGCCGAGAGACGGTGAAACTGCAGCGCGGCAACTTCGGGACGGCGCGGCGGTGGTTAAAAACTGTATCGTAATAAATAGCCACGAAGAAATTGATGACTCGGCAGTGCCACCGTGTGGATGTGCGTATGTAAAATTTGCGGTTAACGAGCGGCGCCGTGCTGCCAGTCCGGTGTATCCATTTTCGAAATTGCTTTACGCCACAAAAAGCCACTTTTTCCTCCCCCCCCACCCACCCACCACTTCCACCTCTTGCGACTCGTCGAGCACTACCGCTGTTGCTGCAGTCCCTCGCCCTGCAGTCGTCGGTCGGTCGTACTCTATTTCGTTCGTTCTCTCTCGATCATTTATTTATTTTTTATTTTTTTGTCTTAACGTTCGTATATTATATATTATACTGCTGCAACGATATTAAATATTATTATTATATGCTCGCGTGTTGTATTTACAGAGTTGGATTGGTTTCAAAGTGGATGGAAAAAAAAATTCGCGTCTCGGCGAACGACCTGCATAATATTATGCGTCCGTCCGGCTGCGCGTTGTTCGGTGCATTCGAATGCCATTCGTTATCGTATTAAAGGGACAGTGCGATCGACGGCAAAAATTTAGTTCGAAAACGGCACAACCATTTTTCTATTGACAGTCGTTATGTTGTATATCGAATCGTACAATATAATATAATATAATATAATATAATACAATATAATATTTTTATCACACGTGTCTGAGTAATTTCAATAATGAATAATTTTTTTTTGTTTCTGCACAAATTTACGTTGTACTTATACCTACATATATCTATATTATATTATTATCATCATAGTATTGTAGGTATAATTTGTTAATTTTCAGATATAAATATAACATATTATTATGATGATTTTTGAGAAAAAAAATTATGACATTATACAACTCAATTTTAACACGAATTTATTTGTATAGTAAAAATAAAGTTTTCTGGTTAATTAGAGTTTTGTGATAAATAAATGAAACAAATTATAAAATAATAAAAATAAATAGTTGTATAGTATTCATAAAATTCATAATAAACGCAATTCATTGTCTTTTGTATTTCGTAATTATTTTGATAAAAGCTATGAATGAATTAAAGTTTGATGTTTATTTATGTATAGAAATGTAAATATTAGAATAAAATATATATTTATTTCCTCATTAAATTTATGTTATTCTATACAATCCACGTGAACTAGATTTCTATTATTCAAAATATTATTATATATATTATTATACGGCTCTTGAGACAAGAATCAAACTTTAAATAACTTTCTTAGAAACCACAAAGCTCATTAAATTCCGGATGTCCTGTGGTAAACAAATAATTTGCTGCCATATAACTTTAATAACAATGATGTCAAATAGTGTAGTTGAGTAAAAGCAAAATATTATTACGTGTTTACTTTGAAATAAATACATTTTCAATAGCTTTGATAGGTTAAAACGATACGATTAATACTGTCATATTTTAAATTAGTAAAAAAATACTTAATATTATGTCTACCTCATTAAATTTGTGTTTGAATAATTTTTTTTTTAGGATAAGGAAAATATCAATATAGCATATTAATTATTAATTTATGTCAAAAATATAATGTCATGTTGTTACTTACTTATATTACGTGACATTTGAACAGATACAATCATCAAATTACATGCAAGCGAAACTTATATAGTTACTTCGAATATACCCAGTATAGGTACTTCAACAAACAATTTGAAGTTAAATTAATTATGAAATTTAAAAGCGTATTAACATTGCATTCAAAAGCACCAGGGTAGCTGGTAGTATAAAATCAAAATTCAATGATGTGTAATAAATAGCGAAGAAAAAAATTGTTTTCCCAAACTATATACATATATAGCTTATACGCTTGGTTTAAACGGAGTAATTAAAACACGTTTTTGGGGATTTCGATTTATGTATAACGCGTGTTTCTTAGAATTTCTGTGCTCATTAACTTAACACGTATACGCATATTTGACACGTTTCAACAGCGTTCATTAATATTGCAACAAACACCTCTCACCCAAAATTGATTCAATCCCAAAGTGTTTTAGACATTTCAAGTTTCAAACCGTGATTTAGACATTCTACCATCTGCGCACCATCGACCACAAATGAACGAAGAGATGTTTCCGACGTATATATATATTTGCGCTTACGGCAAGTCCGGAAGCTGACTAATTGCCTTTCATACAGTCACGCGTATACAACGCGTACTGTACGCACGTACTTTTGATCTGATATTGTTACACAAACTATTATAGTTTTGGAAACCAGTTGGCAGTCATTAAAAATCTAATTTTATTTTGTAGGCACTCGCAACACATTACAAACCCCATTTCGTGTTCAAATGAAAACAGCATCATATAGGCGTTACGTTATTCATCGGTGTAATGACGTTTCCACTCAGTATATCCCTCGAATGACTTTTTACTGTACCTAATAATTACGTTTTCTACGATATTGCCATATTATGTTTATTAAGAATTATTCTGTACATTTTTTGTCAAATAGTATGTTTTACAGGTTTAACGACGATTTGTGCTAAAATAGTGGTCACGAATAATATTTTTATAATATTTTTTTTTTTTTTATTAAAAAAACCGAAATCAGAAACGTATTCAGAATTTTGTAAGTGTGGTGTCTAAGATTATAAAAACACAAAATAAATAAAAAAAAAATTTATTAATTATTGTTTGTATTTTCCCGAGCCAAGTTTCAAAAAAAGACCGCATATAACGTAGCTGTTACTTTACTTGGCTTAAAGATAAAATAATATACTATAATATAGCATAATATATGTTCTGAAATTAGACAAATAATAATAATATCTGACTAACCTGAGGCTATTAGTTTGATGCATCGGTAGAATCATCCAATTAAAAGGATAAACCTATTTGACATTCAGCGCACCTCCTGAAACCAAACAAATAACAATTAATACCATTACACGAAATAATAAATATATTAGGTTAAATTAATGGCAACTTTTTGAGAGTTTATTTTCGTATAATATAATGTATATAATTACCCATTATAGATATATTATGCACCTATATTATATTATGATACAAAATTGAAAGAATATTGGTACATTGTTGTTTTCGATCAAGTAAATGACACATTCACTTAAATCACATCAAAAGTGACTGCTGGAATAAATTAGCCCTACGGTATAGATTAAAATATGCACGGAGGTGCGCGGTTATTTGATGTAAGGCATTAAAAACATAATTTATTCTACCGATAGGATGACGTAAAATAGTTTTTGGGATTTTAGAATCATTAATTTGGATAAGAATGATTATAAGGTACCTATTTTGGCAATCAAATAATATAACTAACGAGACGTATCTTGTAATCATTAAAAATCATGTCTATTTGTTATTTCCATATTTTGGACACCAAACGAAAATAATCTGATAACAGCAGTATAATATAGCTGAGTATATTTTTTACTTATATATTATATACACATAAAAAAAAATAAAATGGGTAAAAGCCAATTTGAATTATCCATCATTCTGATAACGTAATATATTTGTTGTGATGAGAATATGCACAACAGTAGGTATACTTAATATTACTAGTTAAAAAGTTAAAACTATGCTGAAAAGTCAATTTTTTGATTCATTTTTAATACAGGAAACTAGTTAGTTCATTTTAGCCATAATTTTCTTAACGATATAATAGTTTATAAAATAATTGTAAATTTTTAATAAACTGGTAAGTTAGGTAACTAAAAAAAATGTAAGTTGAAAAATGACTAGTATTATTGACCGTGTTAAGTTAATTTCGTATATTAATTTTAAACTTTTAGAGTTAAATACATAATTTGGTAATATTTAACATAATGTGTATTAACGTTCTTTTTAATTGGCATTCAATTTAATATCACAAAATCCGAGACTACATTTTAGAATAACACAATTTATTTTTATTTTTAAATAGCTTCTAGTTTAAACTATTACAGTTCAACAAATTAGTATAAAATACAAATATTTTAAAACACTGAGCATAAAAATGTTCATTGTATGAGTAGGGAATTGAAGTTTTCTAGTATTTTAATGTTATGTCAATGATAATTCATTTCATTATTGTTTTAATCGATAAATTGAGTGATATGTTATTGTCATTATTTGCTAAAAGCGTGAAACATAGGTACTTACTGCAAGCTAATAGATAATATTACATTCAAATTACGAAACAAAAATATATGATGGATTTAGTACGCATAAATAAGTACAATATTTCGACATCAAGCCATCATCAATCATTAAATCATGCCATTTATAATACTAGTATTTATAATCAATGATAGTACCGACTGAATTGTTCATACTTACAACATTTAACATTAGCGGGGGGGGGGGGGGGTAGCGGGTTTTAAGTTAAATCATAATAAAGTATTATAAGTTATCATGTTTTTTTAATTTCTACGATTATTAATAACAATGTAGTTAGTTACTTGAAGAAATATTAAAAACAATAATAACGAAATACCTTTGATTTATATTTAATAATATACATAATATTAAATACATATTGTTAAAAATAATAAATTGAGTTCTTAATAAATAAATCAAATTCTAAAGAAATCCACTATCTACGTTTTATAATGGAATGTCATCAGCTATTTTATACATACTATTTCTTTTTGAAACTATAATATTAACTCTTTTTTTTTTTAGTAATTTTGTTAATGAAATGAATTGTTTAAATCACCTTTCATAACATTGATAGCTACTTAAATCACTCGAAGCTATTGAACACAATATATTTAATTAAAAATCAAAATTTACCAGTTGATACATTTTAATTTAAAAATCCCTATATTTCATAATGGTTATGCACAATTTTACAACTTTAAATAAACTTAAAAATATAAGAAGCCTTAAAAAGTTTGAAATAGCTTTACTTGAGGTAAATTCAGACATAATAAATAATAATTGTAATTGTATATATTCAAAATTGGAGACTTATCACTACAACTCGTTCTATTAAAAATAAATAATATAAAATGTAAATTTTATAATTTTTATACGTTTAAATTTTGTTTTATTGATCATGAATAAAATAATCAGCTTCGGCATCTGGGCATTACATATTATAATATATAAAAGTTTTTTAGTTTTAATGCTTTACTTCATTTAAAAAATTTTAATATTTACGATATACGCCATGGTGTTTAAATACTATGACATAGAAATATATGTTTGACATAATTGAAATAGACTTGGATTATGGTTCCATATTTGCAACAAGGTCGGTTGTATGTATTTTTATCATATAATATCCGAATTGCACACATTTATATATCTTACAACAAAAGTATAGATATAATTATATCGGTGGTATTGTGTAGGTATTTAACTAAATTATAAATTGTTTGTAAATAATAATTTGTTAGCTCTGGATCAAATATTGAGTGAACGATTTTTTTTTTTTTTTACTGATTTCTGGCAATCATATTTTTATGAATAAACCATTATTTTTTTTTTCATAGGTACTTGTGTTTCTAGAAATCGAATGTCATGAGATTTTTGGTTTTCCCAAAAGTACTTTAGATTCATACAGTTATTATTATTATATAACATAAAAAATAATCAACTATTTGTACTTTGAAACATTGATTTGCATTGTTTTCCAAAATCAAATTTCCAATATATTCTTGTTTTAGAAGGAAAGGGGTTTACAGGCCATTTACATAGAATGAATATGGTATCGTGCATTGGGTATCTGAGCATGTCCGTTAGAAGTTATTATGAATTCCGTAAAATATTACATACAATCTCAAAATAAATTGAGTATTCCAATACTAGTCAATTGTATATATATATATATATATGTCTTTAAAACAATGTCCTTTGTGATTGAACATTATATGATTGTAATACTTATATATGCTAAGGTAACGTATTAAAACGTTGCAAACAATTTATTTACTTTTGATGGGATAACAGATATTTTAGAATACATTTTGTCTTATAAAAATGTTCCTCTTACAAACACAATTATTACTTAAAGACATGACAAACTCTATGATACCCACAATTATATTTCTATTTCGATTAATAATATTATTTTTTGATCCATATGTCTATTTTCCGATAGTGAATTTGGTTGTATTATTTTAATTCAATTAATAAAAACTTACTTATCGGTTAGTATTATTTGAAATTTAAATATAAAATGTTGTTTTTAATAGTAGGTATACCTATGTAATGTTATATAATATATAGTATCATAACATATTGTTATATTGAATACATTTTACATATTCAAAGAAAAATTTAAAATTATTAAAAATTATTTTACTGTAAGCGACACAGTGAAAAGCCACTTTGAACTTTTAAAGTTATCGATATTTTATATTAATAATTGTTTTTGATATATATATTATTTGTATACAAATTCTAAGTGCTCCTCGTTCAGGATTGATTAAACTGTTTACTTCACTGTAAATATTTTGAAAATTCTTGATAAAATAATATTTAAAATATTCGATCGAAAAACGTTTTTAAATGCATTCAATTAAAATAGGTAGGTAGACGGATTTAACTATAATATAATATATCGTGTATAATATTTTATAATATGGTAGGTAATGAAAATTTTAAATATAAATATAAGGAGATATCTCATTTTATACACATATTATCTATACATTTACAATCACATCACTTAGTAAGGATAGCAAAGAAGAGTAGTTGAAAAAACATAATTTTTTCAAAGTTGACGAGTGACTAATAATGGTCGACCTTGTTGTTCAGATAGACTATTTTTCCAAAAACCCGGTCGGAAAACATATGTTGGCTGCCAAGGACAAGTTTCGGTTAGCTGACGTGAAAAACTTGAGATGCAATTAACTCTCCCCCTATCGCATCGACTCGCACCCTCGTTTCTCAATTCCACTTCCACTACCGACCGACTCGACATATCAAAATTCTGTCAATACGCGGAAAAACAAAAATAAAAGTGAACAACGATATTGGCACGAAAAATATCTATTCATTTATATTATTATTATATATACACATAATATATATGATAATAATATATCGTGTTCGGTTCTTTAGCATAACAATATTTACTACTCTGATATAATTATTATTGAGTTCGATAAAATTGACAATTTAGATTTATTCAAACCACGTTATTGTTTTTGAGTTTCTAATAATTGATTTAATAGATACGTTAAGACGTATACTGCAGTAGCGCAGGTACTTATCAAAAGCGTTTGATGAATAAAACCGGTAAAATATAGTTTAGAATCGATGACAACCGACAAAGCTGCTTACATGTTCGCAACCGTTGTCGATCTGGGCACATATCATTATGATTTAGAGATAGAAATAAAAACGGATCCAGTCGGACAGTTTGATTGGCTATACGTACCGACGTCATTGGATTCACATAGCGTAGAAGATGAAAAGATTGACGGACGAGCGTGGAAAAAAATACACAAAATAACAGTGGTGGTGGTGTAGTAAGTCGTCTATCGACAGAGCAGTATTATAGATAGTGAACGTATATATTATATATTATATCGAAACATTTCCCATGCAATAAAATTATGCGGAATCTAAAATTTCCGAGACTGGTTATGGTGGAACCACGCGTACGCACATTTCAATATCATATCGTCTAGATCAAAGTCACGTAGCTAACGAAATACGTTTATTATTATAATATAATATAATATATTTACAACATGGGTGAGGCCATTGGTTTTCTCTTCTCCGCTACGATAAACGTCTGGCATAATATTTTATTAAGTTTATATTATTGTCTTTGGACAATACACATAAAAGCACAGTAATATATTATTGTATAACAGTCCAGTCGGACTAACGGTCGGTTTTAATTGGTCGTTTAATTTGCCTATACAATGGTCGGCGGCTGCAGCATCCGATTTATCAACGGAACGGAGTTGGCGTGTATAGCAGGGAAATCGTGTGTCATTGTGTCTGTTGGCCAACCCAAATTAATCAAAATTATCGAAATTAGGTCAACAAGTTATTACCGAGACGATGTTGCATTTGTTTTTCATTTCATTGACAAAACATTTCTACTAGACTGCACCATCCTATTATTTCATCACGATCGTGAATATTATTTATCGGTTTTCTTATATATAAAACCAATTATAGATGGTTATAGGCTGGGTTAGGCGAAATCAATAACATATAAAGATAATAACAAGCTTATAAAATGTGTGATTCAAAACATGAACAGGATATAGGGATGAGACCAATCATCTAAGCATAGGATATTATGGTGATGAATTCCGAATTTGGAAACAATTTGTGTGAAAATAAAACCAACATTTTTCAAAATTATATATCGTATCTAATGTGTTGTAAAGCAATAAATATCTATTAAAAATTGAGTTACTTGTTCACTTTTTTGTAATGTTTTTATTCTTTAGTGAAACCATTCACAAAGTGTTCTAAGTCGATAGGTATATGCATGCTATTAGGATGTCCTAAGTTCTAAAATATTTCAACAAATATATAAATAACAATCATAATTAAATCAATAGTTAGTACAAAAATTCTATTATAATTTCAAGTTATAACTAATTTTAAATCGTAACATATTGCATTCAGGTTAAACTGAACCTGTAAATATATAAAAGTTAATATATAAGTTACAAAACAATAGTTTGATGTGCATTTTTTTACGTTCAATGTATTTTGTGAGTTTGGAAAGAAACTTTTCATAATATTTATACAGTGTACAGACGATAAGTAAAATACAATAATATCGATACTTATTATAATTTTTTTATAACTATAAAAATAAGTCAGTATAATCGATGATTTTATTTATTCTGTCATAATATGATTATCGACACCTATCTTCTTCACATAATATCTTAATATATTAAACGTTATTTATTTGAAGAGCTATAATATTATGATTGTAAAAAAAAGTATAAAATATTAAACCAGTTTTTATAATTATTATTGATTGTTACACATTTTAATATTCGTGACAATGAAAAATTAATTTTAAAGAGTTTTGGGTCAAAAATCATTTATCCAAAGGTGTAGACTCGTTGCTACAGTACACCTATGTCCCATATATATGCTTGAAAATAATAAAATTGGTCTTTCTACAACTAAAACTGTGGAAAAAAGCCTGTATTATAGTCGGATATAAAATTGCGGACATAACTATAATTACAATACGTTCCATTTAATTATTATTATGTACAATGTTGCACTTTTAAGTGGAAATAGGTATTATGTTCCAAAAAATATATTGGAAGCATGTAAATAAAACATGGACTTGACTTAGTGGTTTTTTATTTACAATCAAAACTATATCGAAAACACTCACAGCATATTATATAACTAAGTTTCTAAATGTTTTGTACAAATGTTTTTGGTAGATAATGAACGCGAAGCCGCCCTTAATCGCACCGTATATTTTGATTTCAGTGGTTTACAATTTTACATGTTATTTTGATGAATTTGAAAACGGTATGATCACGTGTTAACGTGTTAATGGTTATTGGATTATAATTAAGTTATATAATCATATAACGAATACATAATTATTTTGTTTATGAAATACGATTAAAATTGTTGGACGTCAAATTTAAATAATATTTGCATTTTAATAATAATTAAAAATGTGCTTACCATTTGTCTAATGATTGGTTAATTGAAATAATAATAATACTAATAATAATTAATAACATAAAAACGCATTTAATGATTTAACAACCACAAAAAATGTAAATGAGTCCATAATTGTGAAAATAACAGAATCCGCTTCGATCAATATTTTAAATAATGTTTTATTTTAATGGTAGGTACTCCCAATAGCTTACTGTAAATTAGTTTTTTAGTTAGAAAAGTTAAATCATATATTATAATCGTATAAAAAATCATCGTAGAAATTCTTTTAAACTCTAATTACCTCGTAATTATTGTCTAAATATAATAATTATTAGGTACACAAAAATTACTGAAATAATTTAGTTTTATCTTGTTTGGAAGTATTTAAAGTCAACTTCGAGCATTAAGCAACTAAATATAATAAAAAAAAATTGTAGTTTATGATATATTATATCATTGTTATGATCTACACACGGCGCCGATGACGTGTAAAAAAAATTATAGCAGTAGCGCTGCAGATAAAATCGTACATAATAGTTTGAACTGTTCGCAATTTATAAGCCAACGTTGCGATGTATATACAATTTCAAACCTGTGCATAGTTCAACTATATCATGACCTATTAATTCGCTGGCATGCCATACGATGCATGTTGTCTACATATTATTATAATCGTATAATAATTACTCGTCGTAGAAATTCTTTTAAACTTCAATTAGTAATTGTCCAGAGATAATGATATTATTAGGTTCACACAAATAACCGAAATAAAGTTTTATCTTGTTTGGAAGTATTTAAAGTTAACTTCGAGCATTAGGCGTCTGAATATAATACAAATCGTAGTTTATGATATTATATCATTGTTATGATCTACAAACGATGCCGATGACGTGTAAAAAAAAAATCGTAGCTGTTTCGCGTAGTGCAGATACAATCGTACATAATAGTTTGAATTGTTCGCAATTTATAAGCCAACGTTGCGATGTATATACAATTTCAAACCTGTGCATAGTTCAACTATATCATGACCTATTAATTCGCTGGCATGCCATACGATGCATGTTGTCTACATATTATTATAATCGTATAATAATTACTCGTCGTAGAAATTCTTTTAAACTTCAATTAGTAATTGTCCAGAGATAATGATATTATTAGGTTCACACAAATAACCGAAATAAAGTTTTATCTTGTTTGGAAGTATTTAAAGTTAACTTCGAGCATTAGGCGTCTGAATATAATACAAATCGTAGTTTATGATATTATATCATTGTTATGATCTACAAACGATGCCGATGACGTGTAAAAAAAAAATCGTAGCTGTTTCGCGTAGTGCAGATACAATCGTACATAATAGTTTGAATTGTTCGCAATTTATAAGCCAACATTGCGATGTTATACAATTTCAAACCTGTGCAGTTCAACTATACTATGACCTATTAATTCGCTGGCATGTCATACGATGCATGTTGTTTACATATTATATAATATAATAATATATATATTATACGAGTACAAATGGTTCTTGGACGAATTACGATGGCGATGGAGACGTGTTAACATGCCATAATAATAATAATAATAATATTATAATACGACAATGCTGCAACTCAAACACACACTTGTATTAAATACGAGCGAGTATAGTATGAAATCACCACGCGATAACGCGTACAATAAAATATGCATATTAATATTATTATTATTAGAGGCTGGGCAAGTTAATGATTTTTTTTTAATTCTAGTTGAGTTAATATGCACCAACAACAATAAGTTAAAAGTTAAAAGTTAATTCAACTATAGGTTAACTCAGTTAAGTTAAACGTTAATACACACTTTTTGTTAACTTTTTATTAAGTTAAAAAAATTATTTTTTTTATACAATGCTAGCGTATTTGATTTTTTTCCAACTTAAAACTAAATTATAAATTACAGTGTTAATATTTTATACAGTATTTTCATATACCTAAGTTAGATTCGAATGATATACATTTTTGACATTAAACAATTCACGGTAAATATTTTTTGACATGAAAACGAAGTAAACTGAAATAGTGAAATATAATTAAATTAAAAACTTAATAAATTAATTTATTTATTATCACTCAATCATAATTTTAACTTATTTCTCAAAATGAAAAATTAATTCGTTAATATCAAGTTAATTAAAAAAGAAATGTAGTAAGTTAACAGTTGAGTTAATGAAAATCCAAAATTAACTAGTTAATTTAACAAGTTAAAATAAAATAAACTTCTTAACTTAACTTTAATTTTTAACTCGTTAATGCCCGCCTTGTTAATATTGTTGTGACACGGATTTATTTTCTGCGTAAAACGGAACATTAACCTAATAACATTAATGTTATTATTATATTATTATATTTACGCGTTGGATATAATGATATGTCATCACCCTTCCAATAATGAAGCACATCCAATCGAACACGCAGTCTTTGAAATTACGTACCTACGCGCCAGAAACGAGGAGGTAATTGTATTTGGTATAGTACCTATATATAACCGGTATACCATAATCTATATGGGCCATTGGCACAACTATTAAACCTAATCCGTCGGAGGTAATTTTGGACCGAACAATTATTAAGATAATAGCCGTATAGCATTCAAATATGGACAGTAATACAGTATCCTATAAATAGAAAGTATGTAGGGTGTTAACTCGTATTGGATAACAATACAATTGTTTTAATAATAAAACCATTCTTTTAGTCGAGATAAAAAAAAAAAATCAAACATTTCAAAAAGAAGAATGTGATAATACCTATATTATGTATTCATGTCATATCATGCACAGTAGTCAGTAATAACGAAAATAGTTTAAAATTTAATAATCTAATATTTTTGAAGTTTGATTTTGGAGGTTTAGGGAGGGTGTGTAAAACCCATCTATCATTGTCTAGTTGCTACGGAGAGGATAAATAAAATAGGTACCATAATATAAACGTGGGACGGATTTTTCGCTGTCGTGAATTATAGTTTTTGACGACGAAGGCGATGCGTAAACGTATACAGTTAATTCATTTTTAGTACATTAATTTGATATTAATTTTTCCAATTTTGGTTATTATTTTTATTTTTTATTTTTGATGGAAAAAGTGTGTAAATTCAACCGACCAGCGGCACCCCGCCAATGAGTCGCGACTAAGATGGGTGGCTGGGGCGAGTGAAAGACTAATCCGAAAACTCAGCGTGGGTCTACTTTAATAAGGAACCCACTGTTGTAATACGTCAGCATTAGCGGACTTTTATGCCGTGTTACCAACTGGACAGGCAGGAGCTCGAATTAGGAGAACAATAAGGGAGTGGAGAGGGAGGGTGGACGAAATGTAAATTTCCCCTTCGATTATACACCACAAAAACCCACTCGGAGACCACCCCATCCCGACCGCGATATAATATACTGTGTGGCAGTGGAAATTAACCCCGGTTCAGGCGACGGCGACGGTTACACCAATAAGTAAGCACTTTGGCGCTAACAACCGTTACCTATATCTTTTTGATCTAACATTATGTACATGTATATATATATATATTATATTTTAAACGTATTACATCCTGCAGCTAACGAGTTGTACGGTGCTAATTTCGTTTTGTTTTCGTATATAAACGGATTTGTAGGATCACTATGTAAAATGAGCATTAGCGAGACGACTCCTGCAGACATGGGACACGGTACACGACCACACTTCGCCCGTGCAGAGGGTGCCTATCCTTCACTTGCCTCTGCAGATGTATGCGGAAATAAGATATGCCCGGGACCTGCAACAGGAGCAGGGTCCTTCTCGTATTGCGTACTCATTTCACTCCTCGTATTGTCCTAAATATTATGTATATCTCGTTCCGGTATAGAATAATGATACAACTGACGCAGTATAATTTTATTTTATAATAATAATATTAAGTCGTATACGACCGTCGTACGTATGTAAGGGCGATAATAATGATATTAATATAAGTTTTCAAATTGCAGACATTATTACTATCGCCCAAGTCCAGGACTTGAAATGTATTGCATTCGTGTATTTCGGTTTTTTTTTATAGAGGGGGGCTTATTATACAATTTATTGTCAAGTGACTCGGTCGAGTTATAAATTCGTCTCACGACTTTCCAAATGAAGCACTAAAAGTTTTTAGTCCGTATTTGTACATATAATTAGAGATTTTTTTTTAAAACTTGCAATGCCATATTTCATGAATTTTAATTTTTTTTTTTTAATGTGCTAATGACGCTTTAACACATATTTTGGTAGTAAATACAATATTTAATAGTAATATGTAGATTTTAAATGCTTCGCAGAACGAAAATAAAGAGATTGATTTTTTAGATTTGTATCTACAAAGGCTTTGTCTCGAGTTCATGACCAACCACAATATTATAATTCAAAACTTGTATTTATCCTATTACTATACGCTACGCGTGTCTATTGTAAATTTATTGAATAGTTTAGAATAATATTAATATTTTATAAAATTTAAAATATACCTACCTTTAACAAATAATATACTTGTTACAGTTTTAAATGCAAATCAAACAATAAAAATAAACAATAAGTGCACACAATATTTATTTTATGCGCATTCCTTTTTTGCCTGTTTTATAGAGCATTACACTTCAAGACCCATCAGTTATAACTTATAATATTATTATCAGCATTTAAGAGTTCAAGAGTCGTATATGGGAAGTGAAGCTCAAAGATAATAATATTATTTACGAAGTATTTCTTATAGGAATGGCGTACGAAAATCTCGTTTTTAATCGCTCGTAAAATATTTTATTAATTCGGTAAAACGTTCATCGTCGTTGTGCACATTCTACAAAACGATTTTACCATTTTTACGGTTTTGTTTTCCGCGTATGACGACCTCATTTCGTTCACAACTAGCATCTTTGCAAGAGTGTGTTACGAAATTGCATAAGTGGGACGCCGCGCCGTTCGATATTGTATTTTTTAGTTTATATTAAATTAATATAGTGATTTATTATTTTGTTATTTTTCTAAAAATTAAACTTGAAAAACATTTGTAATACCGAACAAAACTGCAACATAACCGATGCTTACGATTTACTGCGTTAACGTTTTATGATTTATGTTTTTTTTTTTACTTAATGAATACGCTGAAACATTAGGAGATTTGGTAACAACTATGTACATAAGTGTGGTTAATGTTTATCAATCGATATTTTTTTAGTAAAACATATAATTCTAGTTTGTGAAACATCGTCCCAAAGACAAATGTTTAAATTGATTTATTATAAATTTTCTGTATTTCTTATTGGCTTCACATATTCGATTCAAACAAAACGTGGAATTGAATACAGAATCATACACTCATACTTAAAGATCGAAATCAAAAAAATGAAGTAGAACAATGAATATTTGGTTTGTATTAACAATTCGTCCTTTTTTTTATTAAATGGACATTAATTTATGTGGTAGAATATACAATTTATTTATTTTATAGTACTGTTGACCCTAAAGGAAAACTCCGTTTTATGTTAATTTCAACAAAGCAATACATCTCAAAATATATAATATAAATATTATCTTTGTTGTCAAATTATTTCTGCAGCTGAGGGTAGTAATCGTATAAAATCGTTTCTCATTCGTATTTTTTTACTTAAATGCCCCAAGGGTACTAATTTAATATTAAATTTATTTGTGTCTTAAATTTTGTAAATTGTAACTTCGTACTTAAAAAAAAATTATTAATTTATCCTAAATGTTCATAATCTACATTAAAGGGATATAAAAAATTCTCGTTAATTCATTAAAAGTTATTAGTTTAGGATACAAGTTTTTTGTTGTTTCTAAATCTAAATTTAAATATAATGAACTAATAACTATATAGTATATTCATAGGCACAAGGTCTGTTGATCACTCATCTCAATTTTAGCATATTTACGCAGAAAAGTTGGATATTCGATTTTAGAGCGACTACTTTTATTTTTTAAATAGAAACTATTGAGTTTAATAAAATGTTCAGGGCTCGTTAAAATATTTACAAATTTACGAATTATTATGATACTTATAATGTATTTTATATTTATGTATAATAAGTATTAACTTACAGATAAACATAATGTAGCCAAATAAGTATTCATTCCCAAAATAACGAATTATTTTAAAACATTTCGTAAATAATATATTTACGTGATAATTAAAATATTTTCACGCCAATACGATTTTTGACTTTTAATTATGAACAATTTGCATATTCTATATACTTTAAACTAACTCGGAGTATGGTTGTATTATATTATGTCTTATTAAATTCAGTTTCTAAAATAATAACATTTTCCGAGTAGATCATTTAAACTATATCGTTTGAATAAAATATTAATATATTTAAAACATTTTGGAAATTTCTGAAAATTATAGCATACAATTATTTAAATTAGTTCTATTTAAACTATCTTTTTATGTGTCACAATGTTTTCATGAAACAGAAAATTAGAAAAAATAATTAATGGAAATCTATGTACCTACTATACAATACCTCTCTGCGCCACACCCCACAAAAAACTTTTGAGTTTATTATAATTAATATACAAACTACGTGCCAATGCACCTACGCATTTTTCGCATTGGATACATTAACAGAAAAAACGAGACCGTAGTAAATTCCTTTTCAGTATATATTTATTATTTTGCAAGAAAAAAAGGTTTCAGGGTAGTCCGAATCAGTGCGTATAGCAGCGTTTACCATGTATCGGCAATTTGATGTTTGCTAAGAAAAATGGTTTGTTATTTTTTTCTCAGTAGGTACCTAACCTAACCTACTGAATTCCGTCGTGAAAGGGCCTAATGGAAAATAATGTTAATACGTATTTCTTTGTTACGAGTGTATTGGAACGGTGGATTGTATAAATCACAAACAAGTTTATATACGCTGTATGTGTATTATATTATTATGTAGTTACTATAAGAGCCAATTTAAAAATAAATATTTTTTTTCTTCAAATAGATATGTAAGATATTTAAAAACATATTTATATAGTATTATAAATTATAATTCATAATATTATAGGTAGATCTTAGATGTACCCACGTATAGTGCTCATGTCGTTTTTCTTAATTCAATATAAATATGACTTTTCCGATTGTGTTGTCAATTCGTATGTATTCGATAGTTAAATTATATGCAATCTCACGCCACTACTTAAAAGCATGCTAAAAACACACAAGACACCTATTGGACCTCTTAGACCTGAGTGCGTGAGTGTAAGAGATTTCCATGAGAAGTCTTGTGTAAAGTATTGTTTCTGTTAAACATTAGTATGTATTTATTGAGTTTATTTATTATCATTAGCTGTTAAAATCATAGAGTATAATACTTGTAATTATAAATTATAACACATCATCTATATTATAATTATGTTTAAGTAGGTATATATTTTTAATATAGTATTATTAAAACACCATAGGTTAATATTAAATTCATAAATATTTAAAAATTTTAAATGTCATGTATAATTATTGTTAAATTATTTAGTGTGGTAAAGGCCCAGTTGCCAAAACCATTTTTTTGTTATTCGTAAAAAAATTCCGAACTATACATATAAATAGATATTATATAAAAAATGAATACATTTTCGTTAGTGTTATTGTTTTCGTGTTAATATATTATTATTATTTCTCTTAAGAGGAAATATTGAATTGCAGTGAAGGTATGTAACGTATAATATTGTCGGTTTAATACATGTTTTTGCAATATTTCGTATTCACTGCCAGGCATCGCATTACCCGTTCTTCCTCTCCGGGCTACGCACTTTAATCGAATTCCGGGAAACCTGGATGGGTATAAGTGGACAGGGGGTCGAAGGGGGTTTAGAACACACGTGACAGTATTACCCCACATGCCGTGCCCACGTTGTTTGTTAATCAGCTCGTGCCGGATGTCGGTGCTACACACGCACCGTGCCCACTATATTCTATAAATATAATAATATGTATTATCATGTACCGCATGGCCGAACATTCAATGGCAATCCTTTGTTTTTGCCCCACGGTAATGTTTGAGGACACTTTGCCGGTAGAATTATTCCGAAGGTTGTCCACTTAGGTGAATATTACACTCCTTCATGGGACCCGAACACGATTATTAGAAACACTCGATGCGTTCTTAAGTGCAACCATTTAATACTCGACAGAGTAAGTGCGCCCTTAAGTACGCGTAGTACTACTACCCTAATCAGGATGGACGGCCTTAAAGTCCCTAAACGGGTAAAGCTCTTTATCGCGAAGTATGATGGGTTGTTGTGTGTTCGAGGGACTTTGCAAGGACAAACATAAAATCGTTGTATCTGTGGTATAAGACACGATGCAGGTTACCTGAATAATTATACGCATTAAATCATTTTGTTCGATATAAATTTGCGTCAGAACAGTTCGCTACTATAGAGGTTTTTCGTTTAAAATATTATCGTTTCGATTAACATAAATGGAATTATTAATTATATATAATTGCATAATATAATATATTATATTAAACTGTATTAGTTATAACATCAAATTTAATCATAAATGATAGATAGGTTTTGTTTTCATCCAATAAAACTTTATTCATGCGATGCTGTAACGTCCGATGTGTAAATAATATTGTTTTATAATTGTTATACTGAGTAATATTACTATCGTTAATAGACATATTATTATAGCCATTATTTAGAATTAGAATAAAATTTATCAATTTGACGTTTATGAAATCGTGCGTGTATTTAACAATGTTATAAAAACATACGTATCATAATATTTTATTGTGGGTCATTAATATATATATGTTAATTTACTACGAATATTATAGTACGTACAAAAACATAATTTTTTGGTTTGAACCTATCCTTTTTTTTGAAATTGTATTATATATATAATACAATTTCAAACATATGTATGATACAACCTATCCATGCTACGTTTTGTTTTGAACAAACAGTAGTACTTATATATACTTTTAAAAAGCATTTGTAATAAATATCGAATACTTCGTAAAAATTGTGTTTCAAATAAAGTATTTAAAAAACATACAATAATTTTAGACTAATGAACTAGTTGATAACGACTTTTATACCGACGAAAATTAACTAAAAAACTGCTTTTTAAATAACTGTTGTTTATGCATTAAAAAAAAAAAAATGATATTTGTCTTCGGGAAGTTTCGAAGTTATATTCAATGTTAAAATATATTATAATATACCTGTTATGATTTATGATTCACAACATTACATTAAATATTAAAGTAAAACATTTAATTGTGATACAATAAAAGTATTAATTGAAGTATACCTACTTTTAAATAATAAGTAGCATTCAAAATACAGCTTAAAATATACTTCTGGAAAATAGTATTCTAGAAGTACTCAGAACACTTTATTCGGAATAATACCCCAAGTCTATGTTTAAGTTTCTATTCCGAGTCGTTTGATCGTTATTCAAACACATTATTCCTATATAATACCACACCGATGTTAAGCACCTATAATATTATAGCCACCAATGCGGAGACGATTTAATCATTAACCTTTGTTGTCTAATGAAAGAATAATTTTTATGAAGTGGAAAGAATGGACTATTATTATACTATACATAATCAGCTATAAAGGTAGTTAAAATTCTATTGACGTCGGGTAGCAATAGATTAAGCACGTGACAATTAGCACGTTTGTGACAAGGGGAACAGCGTTCCGGTCGGCAGATCCACAATGGGTCTATATGGCTCGAATGAATGAAACTCCAAGAGACCCTTCTTCCATATTAACAATACGATAAGCTCAATTTGAGTTGTTGCATAATGATAAAGTTTGAGTATATTTTACTCCGGGGACTATGAGATTAAATTAATACTATTACGTTACGACCATATAATTGTTTCTCGTAAACTTTACCTCTAATTTCGTACGAAAATAAAACATTATTGTTTGCATGATACAAATATTTGTTGTTCTATATTCATATTGAGTTAGCAGTTAACTTAAAAAAAAAAAAAAAAAAATGCTACCTATTAATATTTCATTTATTATTTTAACAACACGGCGGATTGTGTAGACAATAATTATTATGCTACATGGAGCGTATTATTTGATTTTCATATTAGAATTAATATGGAACTATTGTGTTTTTATGATAAAAAAAAATAAACTTTGCTTAAACTATTCTAATTCGATTACAGTGAATGAAATAATATGTTAATAATAATATATTGGTTATTTTTATTTTATTATATTTTGAAAAATGTGTAAGTTAAAATTATGTATGAAAACCATTTAAACAACGTTCAACTTCAGATGCAATTGATTTTATAACACATATAGTTCATATTATTATAATATTATGAGATGTCAGAAGTTACATTCATATTATACGGTTTAAATAAAATCAATTTAAAATATGTAGAGTATAACGATTCAAATAATTATATTATTTTAATATACATTCTCGAGACAAAAACGGCTATTGGTTTTTAAATATTGTGTGTTGTCCCGTCCACGAGCTCTTTTTTACTATACTCATTAAACGTGCTCAGACCTTTTTCCGCGAAAGAGTGAAAGTGGATTTTCTTTATTACAATTTGCACTTCTTATACATGAAACAAATATGTCAAGATGTCAGCACCGTTAATAACGATCACGAGAAATAGAAACCACTGCGTTGGTTCTGTAATAAACTACTTAACTCTCAATTTAAAAAGAAGAAAATAGAGCCCACGCGTAATATAAGTTTATGTGAATCAATAACAGGGAACAAGTGATATAATAACACAACACAACATAACGCATTAGTTTTTATTATTGTTGTTATTGCGTCGAGCGATTATCGGCTGTACAATAATTTGAACAAGATAATATGTTATCGTTGTTGTAATCGTATTGCCTACCAGAAAATCGACGTTCGTATTCGCCTACCGTTTAGATTTTAAGGGTTTCTAAAATACTGTTAAGTGATTTTTTTGTTTGCTCAGTGGAAAACGCTAGAGCACGAATTCCAATATTTAGACCAATAATAATATATTAATATGAAATTTGAAATCATTAGAGTAAGCACAAAAAGTGATTTCAGAAAAAACACACACACACACACACACACACACACTGCGCACGGTCGCACGTGTTGTTATTCGATCGATATAATTGCGTACAATTCCGTCGAGTAGAGCCTTCAAAAAGGCCGAAGAAATTCTTCGCAGTGAGCGGTGATAAAATGATGATATAAATTACATTTCTTTGTAAATTGTTACCACGTCTATTCGTTGGTATGCGTTTCAGTTATATTTAGGTACATTTGCTAATTATTATCGTGTGTGCGGAAAGTATGCGAAAGTTATTTCTCATCGTAGGATTAATGAACGCGTGCTGAAGCTGCACGATAAAATAGTCGTGTACTAAAAACGCGTCTTGGTTACGCTTAGTTTTCGCTTTACAACAAATACAACAACACATTTCATATGTGGTAGGTATTGCCTACCAGAAAATCGACGTTCGTATTCTCCTAACGTTTAGCTTTATAAAGGTTCTAAAATACCGTTAAGTGATTTTTTTGTTTGCTCAACGGAAAACGCTAGAGCACGCGAATTCCAATTTAGGCCACCAATAATATTAATATGAAATTTGAAATCATTAGAGGAAATAACAAAGCAAAAAAGTGATTTCAGAAAACACAAACACTGCGCACGGTCGCACGTGTTGTTATTCGATCGATATAATTGAGTACGATTCCGTCGAGGTCTAAGCCTTCAAAGGGGGAAATTCTTCGCAGTGAGCGGTGTTGAAATGATGATGTAAATTAAATTTCTTTGTAAACTGTTACCGCGTCTATTAGTTGTAGGCGTTTCAATTATATTTAGGTACATTTGCTAATTATTACCGTGCGTGCGGAAAGTATGTGAAAGTTATTTATCGTCATAGAATTAACGAACGCGTGCTCGTGGAGAGCTGAAAGCTGTTCGATAAAATAATCGAAAGTTATTTCTAGTCTATGTACTAAAAGCGCGACTTCGTTACGCTTAGTTTTCGCTTTACAACAAATACCACGACAACACATTTCATATGTGAGATTTATTGTGATCGGTCGTTTTCGGCAACAAAAATGAAGGGCAATAGAAAATAAATATCTAGAACGTTTTCAGATGCGGATCGTCGTAAACTAAATAATACCAATAAAAACAGAAAAAAAAGTCCAGTCCACGCACACACACACACACACACACTGATCGCGGAGACAATATACTGCTGAGACTACAACAGTATAAGAACATTAACTACGTTCCTTACGGTTGGATGTCATAAAGTTTTACATATTATATTATACGTAATGATATGTATATAAACATAAAAAAAACCCAACCCTAAAACACTGTTAATGAAAACGGTAGTTGGAAATTCGAAGTCATTCTCTGCGAAACTGAAATTAATTACATTTAACGACTTGATATTTCTAGTCAGCTATATTACGTACGCTGGAAGCACAGTGTTACGAGATGTTAAAAAATATATTAACATTTTTAAATAATATGAAAAATGCATTAAATTACACTTAATTTAGCAGGGGTGCAGGAAGACACCGACACACGTTTACTGTCTCTGTTTTCCTACATAGTAAATAAGTGAAAAAAAAACTACATTTCATAATTCCGTTTGATTTACTTCCCGGTTGGCTTTAGACAATAAATACCTATTATAAAATGAATATAATAATATTTGAAATCCAAGCCGTTGAGATTTTTTCAGCATATTTTAAATAAAACATTTAAGTTTCTACTAATTCAAGGTAAATTATAATATATTTTGACTTCACAACTTAATTACGACCTGAACAATTACTTACAGCTCATCGTAGTTTTTTTAATGTTTATAAGATACAATAATTTACTTGTATTAAAAATAATAAATACCTTTTTGTCAATAAAATAAGGCATAATACAACTATTGTTTAGTTTATATAACCATTTTGCTTGACATAATTTCGTTAATTTAAATTGTAATCAGCTTACTCTAAATTTATATATAAACTATAAATTATCGATATTTGACGTAACCAGATTGAAAAATAAATCAAAAACGTTTTTACGTATTCATTTCTGTTTTTTTTTATGTTTATAGACATTTTTTTCATGATAATATTTAAGGACATGGCTATAAAACTGTGTTCAATAGTTGTAATCTGAGCGTGTATCACCTGCCAACTGGAATGCTTTGATATGTTTTCAGACTTAAACTAAACACACATTTCTATCCTCACATGCCATTTTCCAAAAAATACGAAAGCGGAAAACAAAAATACGAGAGCAAACAAATGGCGTTGAAAACGGCTACGAGCCTTTTTCTCTTTCGTAAATCATAAAGTCGGATGCTATTATCGTAGCACCTGCAACAGATACCAACGGCCACTGTTATATTTGTCTAGTTCAGAAATAACGAAACGAGTTTTTTTTTATACCATACACGTGGTTATGTGTTTTTTTTAGATAAACATATGCAAATGTTCGCGTTGGGTACATTAAAGTTTTCTTTTGATAAAACAGTCGTCGTTGCTTTAGAAGTGAGTGCATGCCGTGGTTTAGCTTGCCTTTCGACGTAGGCACTTGTAACCATCCCATAATAATTTACGTTTTAAAAATACGACATTGGAATTAATATACATTAATTAGTGTGTTTCAATGATCCTCGCGAATGAATCATAAATAATTCCGTCTGTGTTTCGAAATGCACAACATGTATTATGAACTTAATACAGTGCGAAGATTGACATTACGAACGTCGATCGGCCATCGAAGACTGTCAGCAAACGAAAAAAAAAAACCATTCCAGTTATAATAATATTAACATAATATTAAAAGTTTTAATTGCTCGTTAAATTTGAGCACACGCATTGATTTATTCTGTTTTTAATAAATCTCCTGTGACAGTTTCAATTGCATATATTTTGTCATTTATCATATTCGTATTATAATGTAATTAAAAATAAAATCGTATATATAAAAAAAAAAAATGGTTTCATTAATTTATTCCTCAAGTTTTTTTTCCCAAACGTTCCATATTATGATATACCTAACCTTAATTATAAATCTCTTTTTCCCAATTCTCACACCTTCCAGCTAATATATATTTTTGATTAACCACACATTTTAGTATTAATATCATTTTCATGTATTATAATCTAATTTTTCCGGTAAGTTTCTAATTATACCCACACGCATTTTAAAGTTGAAAGTAAACAATTTTTTCGTATAAAATAAATACTCCATTAGATATTTTTTTGATCTCATATTTCTATATTTATTTTGAAATATTTAAGTAGCAATTTTACTGCGAAAAAACTTTTTTTATATTAAAAAAATCTAACATTTTAACTCTCTGGTTACGCGTATTATTAAATATAATAATTATTGTTCATACTAATGACTATTATAATAATTAATACATAATAATGTCCTGTATTCATGTATGTTAAATTATAACTAAAATGTACTTGATTCCCAAATAGTATATAGTTACCAATGTCCTAAGTATAAGAAATTATCGTTAAAGTAAATGCTTTTATATTTAAAAAATATACCAATTTATAGTTTGACTCAACAAATAATGTGCATTGCATTTTCCATACGAATATACATACTTGATTAGCTTTCTCTACTCCATAAATCGAACTTCTATAACTTACAATTTATTATACATATTATTACAAGTAGTTTGATTCTTTCATATTTTTTGCTAACCATGTATGTAGGATATTATTGAACGTACCTACATACATTAGGATATGGTCAAAGGGCTTATAGTGAACAATTCCACGTAGTCGTTTATCATAAAAATTGAAACATTTTTTGAATACCAAATGGATCATTCATGCATGTATGTTGTATTTATTATAGGAAATAAAGTGGATTATGTAGTTACATATTTGATATTTAAGTTGTTTAACGGAACGGAAAGATTAAAAATCATTAAAAAAAAAAAACACTATACCTAACCTTTTTAGTTTTTTGACGATGTTTAGGCATTTAAATTAAACTGAATATGAATTTTAATTTTTGGTACCGAATATATTAGGTATATTATTTTAAATTCGACTATATTACGTATCATCCATTTTATTTTTACTATGATTTAAATGTATTCCACAGTAAAACAATGTTTGTATTTTATGTCTTTTTTCCAATTAATATAACAAATTTATATCTAAAAACATAAGTATTCTTTAAAAATACAACTATTGTCAAAATAATATCATCATTATAATATAATGTTTTTATATCAACAAATACTGTATGAATATATTTAATTGACACTTTATATTAATTAGATTTTTTAGTATTATTTATTTAGTATAATGCTACGTAAAGGTGAGGTGAGTTCAAACAACTTATAATATACGTCTTGGGAATGAGATACCGGAAAAATGTAGGAACACACGACGGCGGTGTAGCTAAATTGCCTATTTATGTCGCCGTGTTAACATAATTTGAATACAAATTAATAATATATTAATATATCAATATTGTTTTTTAATTTTTTAATATTTACCATATTTACATGTTTATCAATTTTTTGATTAGGGAGAACTTTGCGTATTTGATTTTTAATTATTTTCTTTGTGTAAGTATTATAAAGATCTGACAAATTGAAAACCTTTGTTCTAATCAATATTTAAATTTCATCTGTACATCTCTTATTTATTACATATACGTTAGTAATTAAGCTATAAATATGGTATACTATTTTTATTTTTATTTTTAATACTGAAAATAAAATATTATAAATTTTATTAAATTTTGATTCAAACAGCTAATTTGTTAAGCTAATTAAAAAAAAACTAACGTTAAAAACGTTTGTTGAATTAGTACATTTTTTATACTGTTTTAAAATATCAATACTTTTTGAATAAATTAATTTGAATCTTAATGACTATTTTAAAAATACTATTTATAGGTATAAAAGACATATGTAAGTCTTAAATCATGTATTATTCCAATAATTTTCATAATTTTATCATACGTTTATTTTTTGTTCATTTTTAATTTTTCAGGATTTTCAGTTATAATCTGTATAAATAATATATTGGATTACAAAGTACGTTATTACTCTTTACCTGAACTACCTACACTTACAAGCGTGGGAATACTAAAGTACAACTCAGTACAAACAAAGCTGAGCACTAACTAGTTAGTTTTAATTCATATTCACTTTGCAACTTAACTTGTTGAATTTAATGTATAAAATAGTCTAATCTAACGAGTTAGAAAAAAAAAACCAACTAGTTATTATTATTATTATTATTATTATTTTTTATTCCAAAATTCCAAAGGCTGTTCCTCAATCATGATATTATGGCTATATGCCTATATGGATTATTGGATCATATATATTATTAATTATTAGTATTTATAATAATGCACGCACAGGAACCACGTCTTTTCCACGTAGTCTATAGAATTTTGATATCTACTAGATATAAATAGTATCTATACGGTAGACACGATGCCGAATTTTCATGGTAGTGTTATCGGTGGTAATTGTATATTAAGTATAATACAAGTATTCCTCCTAGTGCTCACGTCGAGTGACATTTTAGTGCAGAAGTCCAATTATTTGATGAAAGGCGTGGGTCTATGTCTGATGATAACTTTGAAATGTCACTTTTGTTAAAATATAACAAATATTTTGAATAAAATATACTAGAATATAGTCATATAGATTATATTATGTATCATTATTTAGTATTAATATTTTAAGTTGTCATACTGATATGTATATTTTTTATATTGTTTCACCCTTTATGTTCTAATAACTGACAAGTGATATACCAATTAATTGAAATTATTACTTACCTAATTAAAACATTTAGATCAATTAATGACTAGGTGTTTAATTCAATTTTTCAGTTTTAATCAATAATTTAAGTTAGATATCTTTTTATTTACATTTCAACAAAAAGGTTTTTTAATCTATAAAAAAAACTAACTTCTAACTTCTATTCTAACTTAAGTTACTATTTTCACCAAACTAACTTCTAACTAAGTTAGAAATTTGGACAATTTCAGAAACTAACTTATATTCTAACTTAGTTAGTTTTTTTTATTAAAGTAACTTAACTTTAACTAGTTGAAAGAAATGACTAACTTGCCCAGCTTTGAGTACAAATATATTGACCTTTCCATTGAATAATACCTAATGTACATATTATGATAATTTTCTGATAACACTATCGTCACCTGCAGACTGCAGTTACTAATACATTCACTAAGTAGTTGCTGTATAATTTATTATATTTTTAAACGACAAGGCAGCTATTCACTAGTAGTCAATACTTGTTATGTAGGCTTAACATTTGTGAGAACCTATCTATTAAACTATATTTTATGCTGTAATATAAAATATCCTATTTTATGAATTTTTTTATTTTACAAAACGATAGAATGTATTCAACAACATAATATTGTAATGTAAGTTATAAAATAAAATGTAATTATAAAGAAAAAGCATTATTTTTTTTTTAATGTGTCAACGTTTATACTATTGTTCAAAAAGAACCTTTCAGTTCCCTGGTGAGTAATAATTTCCAAAATACTTTATAATTTTTAGAACCAATTAGTATGTACAATTCAATTTAAACATATATGATATTAACTGTACCCAACCCTCGTGGTACACCAATATTTACTGTACATATAATATATTATATTTGAGTTTTGTGTGTGTAAAGCTATAATAACCTTTGTAATTGAAACTGTAGAAAAAAAAATCATCATTTATAAACTTCAAAGTTCAAATGTCATATTTTTAATAACTAATTATAAATAAAAATATTATTATTTTTGTTAGTAAGCCATACAATTTATCTTTTAGTTAACTTCATTTATTTTCCAAAAACAACTTAAATTCAAAACAAAAAAAATAATGAAAATCACACACTTTAAATTTTTGTTCATACACAATTCAACTAAACATTTTTTATTTATTTAAAATACCAAAAACTATATCAGAGTACTACAATAAATGTGAATTGTCTTATTGCAGTAAAATCTTTGATGGTCGATAGTTTTAAAAATATTATCAATAATTATTAAAACAATTGAACTTTTTCAATGTATAAAAAGTAATATATTTCATTATTTTTGCATGAAATTCTAAGAGTGAATTCAAAATTTATACTTGTCGGAAAAATATTAAATATTTGAGTTATTTTTATATTATGTACATTACAAACATGTAAATGACGGATGAAAAATTCCACGAAAACATCGCAAAGTATTTTAAAAATATGCGAATTATTACTGTTATTACTGTTATTAGACTTGAGGATAGGAAGTTTATTGTCTTATTATTTTATCATTTACAAATAGTTTATAGTATAATAAATAATAATATAGAAGTATAATAATAAAATTGTAGTGTGTAAGAATCTAATAAGATTGAAAAACAAATGTGCATTCTTAAAAAAAATATGTATGTATATAACTCCAACAATACATTAGACATAAATGTTAATTTAAAAATCATAAGAAACACGAGAAAAAAAAATTTATGGATCCAGAAAAATTTGAATTTGTACGTGGCAGTACAAACTTCTTTTTTTTAAAATGAAAACCAAACTTTTTATTCTTAATAATTATACTGTAAAATGTCAAGCATGGGATTTTTTTGAAAATATTAATATCAACACGTACCTATGTATCTAAATCAAACTTCAAACATTGAACCTGAATAGTATCTGAGTTATTTCACAATAAATCGATTTAGGTACATCAATATTATCGAAAAATCACCCGATCAAAAATTAACAGGTAAAAGAAGGTTTTTATTTTAAAAATAGAATCTAAAATATCATTACAGCGTACAGGACACTCCTTAATGGTCCCAACAAAAAAATCTAAGTATTTGAGAATATTGTTCTACTGTATACTTAAAAAATAAATAAATAGAATTTTAATGAATTCATTACTAATGGAGAGACTTGGGAGTTAGCATACTTGGTGAATCGTCCTATATAATGGTCCAATAATAATATAATGTCATGTGTTACCATATAAACCCACTGTAGAGGTATCAAGTTAAGGTATAAAGTAACATTATATTCGGAGACGGTCATATGATATTGCGGATAATACGCGTGCACATAATAATATATACATAACAATAAGATCGGATCGGACAATCGTTTGAGAAATGCGTTTTCATATGCATTGCGTACGTCATTATAAGATTATTGTTATTTGGAAGATTTTTCAAAGCGAAGCCCTCGCGCTCAGCCTCGCAAAACGATGTTTTCGTTAATTTTAATTTCGGTGAGCTTTTTTCACCCTTCCACCACCCCTGGACTGTACCACCGTCCAAATCGAGCGCACACTTGGTGTATTGTGTGTGGGTGTGTTAACGATTGTGCATATATTTATACGTAATATTTTACATTCGGCGGTACACATGATATACATATTATACCTAATATACAGCGGTTATAACTTATAGGTCATATATATTATTTTACCTATACGCATAATACAGTAAACGGGACACGCGCAAAAACTTTGACGAGCTATTTACGCACGTGGCCGGACGCAGAGCGGTAAGAACGGACAAAAAAAAATTTGAAGAGAACAGAAAACGGGTCAAAGGTGAACGAATGTTCAACCGTTTTATCGTTATACCGCGCGGCCCGCCCGCCCATCGATTGCCGCCGCTGCCGCCACTAACTTTACCGTTTCGTATATACACATGTACACAAACACATACTCTTTATATATATTTATGCATCATTGTACATGTAGACGGCGCGCGTTTTCGGGGGAATGTGACCGGGAAGATTGATGACGTGATTTTCGAGTCCCGCGCTTATACCGCGTATACCACTCGTATATACCCCGCGGTACCGCACACCCGGCCCGCGTGTCCGGGTTGTAACCGATTATCTGGTGACCGAATTTCGCGAACGGGGCGACCGTCATCTCGCGCCGAACAGAAACAGACTAAAAAAATATACATTAAACAAAAAAATAAAAACCCCACTGCGATGACAACAACCCTTTCCGACGCGTTATATAATATTGTCGTCCGGCCGTTCTGCCTAACTTAACCACTATGCACGCGAGCGCATCGTATTTTGCTCGACTCGACTATGTCTTTTTTTCAATAATATAATAATAATATATTTGTACAAAAGCTGGTAAAGCATTATAAAGGTACACGTTTGCAGTTAGTATGCGTTGAACACCAAAGTATAATATTAATATTATTACAATATGAATGACCGACGATCGAAAATTTAATTAATATAGAAACGCGCGTGTGTAGGTACGCTGCTTGTGCCATTTACGGTGTAAAAACGTAATTAAAAAGTAAAAAAAAAACCGCATCGTCGAGTTTTTTTGAAGTAATATTATAAATTGCTAATTTTAATAATGATAAAATGTTATTCATTTGAGATGAAAAAAATTCACGAATTTAACAATGGGCTTATAATAGCAAAATTACGTATATTATTATATTATCTTTCAATAAACTGATTTTCAATTAAAGCTGGTGGAAAATTTGATGAAAATATTTACGGTCTAGTAACTTCAAATATATTTTTTATCTCCTCTCCTATAGGCATATATATACTTGACCAAATTAAAAGCTTAATAACCGGGCGTTTAGTTTACTACAACTCAAGTAAGGTATTATGTAATTTACAAACGATAATAATTAATTTTAAACGTTTCACCAACGAGGGGAAAAAATATGTCTTTGAATATTATGCGTGCGTAGACGGAGTTTGCATATTTAATAACGGAAAACGTGGTTTTTAATGAAATAATGATAATATAAATATCGTAACAGCTGAACAAATATTAAAGGAATAATAATTATGAGCTCTAGAAGGGAGAGCACACTGCTTCTCATCCGAAAATCCACCATACCGGATTTAATCCCTTAAGCACGTTTACGAAGAATGATACTAATCAATGTTGGGTGAGTGTTAAGTATAAAAATCTCCCATTGTTACGCTTTTCGAAATGAGTAAATCTAACGTCGTTAATTCGGTTTCTATTGTATACAAACGTTTTTACTACAACCACCGCCTATGGTATCGCACAGATTTTTTCATTAACCCGCGTATCACTACTGCATTCGTATTAATCGACGTTAATATTCTTATACCCAATGATTATGTTATATTAGAGTTATAAGGCCAATCATATGAAATTTTATACGATTTTTCTAGTGGTAAAAGGCTGTATATAAATAATAGTCATTGTGAGATTGAGAAGACCAATATGTTGTTCGACATATTGGAATATAAAAAGGCCTAATCAGACGTCATTCATTTATTCATATAACAATACTAAATACTAAAATCTATAATTGTCCGATTATAAATTTAAACATCACAGGCTCTTGGGCGGCTTTAACAATTATTTAGGTATTATCGACGAGCGACTATCGATTAGCACAAGTCTTACGTGAGTGAAAAATAAATCTTAATATAATCAAAGTATGGTCGTTTTTCCCAGCTGTTGATACTATTCAAGTTTGAAAAATTAAATTGTTTTTCATATTATATTTGTATTTTATTCGCAAACAATACAGACGTATGATTTTACGAGTATAATAATAAAAAAAATATTCCGAATGTGCGTCGTAAAATGTCGCCGACAGAAACATTAGGCTCCAATTCGAATGGAGACTATTACTATATATACAATATACATAGCTACTTTTTAAACTAATCAATAAAAGTATTCAAACTCACAGAAATCCGGACCCTCCCTAATTATATATGCGCTTACGTGTCTGATTGGGTTTGCGAAACTATATGTATTCAGATATATCGGATGTACAATAACGGTTACAAAAAAAAGAAAAAATTCTCACGCGCGGACGAAAATCGACGGTTTGTCAGGCTTGAAGTTTGAAGGTTTTGACAAAATAGTTGTAAAAAACCAGAGGAACTATTGACATTTTGTTATAAATAATAATAAATATTATTTAAGATATATTCAAATATATTAAATATATTATATTGTGTTTTTCTTGAAATCAATTAAGAAATGTCTACCTTTACCTCGTAAAAAAAAAAAAAAATGTTTCGCCACTGGTCCGGTGCACGATACGATTGTATATTATTATTTACGGGACAAGACGCGTTCCACAAAAAACTATACCAAAATTATACAGTAATATAAGTACATGTTTAAGGGTGGTCGAAGGAAGATCACTGTAGAATTGTTCGTTTGAAAATTGGCAACAACTCTTAAAACTTCGTACGCAATCGTTGAATCGTGCGCTTAGTTAAAAATCAGGTACCTATCATCGTACGCAATCGTGTAGCTTAAAATGGTATCTCCGATAACAAACGTACGCAATCGTGTTTCGGCCATATTTAGAATAGTACAAGTAGGTAGGTATATATTATTATGTCACACATGGCACGTAATAAAATGACAATAATTATTCTTATAAATTAAAATCTAAAAAAAAATTGTTGCATTGCATAATATATTATAATAATCTATATTTAACTATAATACCTATGCTAATTAATGATCGACATAAATCATCACGGAAATACTGCGTTTAACCAAACGAACTATTCTGTAAAAATGGCCTTGTTGTAAATTACGATACGTTTGTAACGACATTTGTACATAAAATATAAGACAATAATATTTAGAGGATATTAAAATATGGTAATTTAATTTCGTAAACGGTTTCTTATAAGCGTTCTGCGTTGGACGCACCTTTCTTGTTCAGGTACCATGTTAAACAAATTACTTCTACAAACTATGGTACAATAAAACAACTAAATTAATTTGTATTCATGAAACTTATTCAGTTAGGTCTACTCGTTGGTGCTATACACAAAAAAAACATCGTGAAAGTGATTTCAATATTTCAAAAAGTATCACGTTTACAAGTTTTTCCCTCTCGGGTCACTGAAATTAGACTAATGCAGAGTAGTTTTAAACTTATTTATGTGTTCACAACTTTTGGCCAAATCAAATTATTCAACAAATGACGAAGACTCGAAAAGTGAATATTTTTTTTTTTTAGTTACTTTCGGATTTTTTTAAAAGTTTATTTGAAATATTTTAATCCTTTTCTTTTATACTAGTTTCATTTTATTTTTTCTCGGAAAACTGAGTAATTTAATTATTGATTGATCATAATAATATCGCGCTAAACAGTTTGTTCATATTTAGGAATTTCATTTTAAGTAAGATAATTTGGTGAAATCACATATCACATTATACTGGATATACTTTGATATAGTATTATATTACTACATATTATTTTTATTGTCTTTCTGAAACAAAATATTGTTTATTTTTGACTTAATTTATTCAACACTTTAATTTATGAAGGTTAAATGTTTTACGTTTTCAGTTTAATAAAAGAAAAATGAAATAATATTATCGAAAACAATCGAAATTACTCAAAAATAGACAATTTTATGGGCACAGGTTACAACTTACATATTTTAAAATATAATATTCAAAACAATTAGAATATATACAGTTTGGTCTACAATAGAGGCTTTCTATATTTCATTTTCTTAACTATTGCTGGTTTATATTATCCAGAATAATGTGTACCAGGTAAAGGTGGGCATTAACTGTTAAAAAGTTAAAGTTAATTATTTTTAACTTTTAACTTATTAACTTATTCAGTTAAAATTTTTATTGTTGTAACTTAACTTTTTATAGTTAATTATCATTGTCGTGCAGTTAAGTTAATTTTCTTTTCGTCTCATGCGTAATCAAATACACAATAGGTACTGATTCGTTGACTTTTTTTCGATTTTGGTAATTTATTTTCGAATTATACACATATTATATTATATTATAATATGTGTATAATAATAATTTAAATATAATATATCATTATATATTATAATAATCTAATTTTTTATTCAGTGTTAAACGTCTCGGTAAATATTTGTGTATAGCAAAATACTAGGACAGTTCATGACTTAAAAATATTATAACTTGAAAAATGATAACTTTTTTTTACTGAGTTAAGTTAATTTTATTTTCTATCTTAACTTTAAACTTATCTAGTTAAATTTTTTTTTTGTTAACTTTTAATTTAACTGAAGTCAATTTAATTTAATTAACTTAACTTGCCCAGTTAATTATTTTCATTTACTTGCCCACCTGTGGTGCCTGGACATTTAATCATGGATAGATATTATGATGTATAGGACGAATAACAAATGATTCACCTAAAGTTTAAATCAGCCATTTATAAAAGTTGGAGTACTTTTTATTTAAATCTCTAAAACAGAAAATAATGAAATGGAATAATGACTAAGAGTTCATAGCTACTTATTACAATAAACATTACAAATTAAATTCAAAGTTTTATAAGGCAGTAATGCAGTATATTGTTTTTTACAACCAACAATACAGATACTAAAAAATGAAAAATCTAATTTCCATGTCGTATTATTGTCGTGTTTATAACTCCACGTAATCAGTTGGGGAGCGATGAGAAATTCACTGAATTGTAAATTTCAATATGACAATACACAATTAATACTCTGCATAATAATAAATAAATAAAATAATAGACTTATTGTTAGAAACTAGTGCATGGAGGTGCCGAGAGGGTAGGATTAGTAATAAAAATATATCTGCCACGCCATAAGATTCTTCAGTGAAATCTTTACATAAATGACATGTCACTTCAGTTTCGATGACCAAATTACTGAAAATAATTACGATAACACGAAATCATAATAAATAATGACACCAAATCAAAAAATTACTTCTTTACTTACAATAACCAAAACCCGAAACAAATCGATTACAAGTCCTGGTTTTTCTCATTGCTTGACATGCATGTCGCTTTACTGTATTTATAGTATATTGTGATATTATAATAATTATTTAGCGTTGTATCGCGGTGAGTTTTTGTAATTGTGTTTGGGTACGCCAATTATCAAAAATAATAATTTTTACACGCCCACTTGAACATAAATATTTGTAATTATTTTTGTCGAGTGGAGGGGAGAAGCTTTAGACTCACACGCTCCTGCAGTATTCGCACCTGTATACCTTCAGAGGTTTTAATCTTATACGTTCGATCGGGGCCGGTGGTGAGTATTTCGCAAACAACCGCGAATCGGTGCAATAATTTCGTCATTATTTCGCGAACTCCCGACGCTGTGTAACACACCGAATTGAATTCAATTGGCAACAAATCGGCGTCGGCGGCAATAATTGTTTCATGGACCGCGAACACGTATTGGCGGGCGGGCGGGCGGACGGCTAGGGCGTGTGTGTCTATATAGCCATCGTGGTCGCGGTATATCGTGTGTTTTATACCACGCGCGTACGTGCCGGCGGCGATGGCGATCGTAATAATATATTAATAATATTATCGTCGTGTACGAATTCGGTCCCGAATATAATGTACATATATATATAATATATATATATATATAAGACGAGCGGAAATTCACCCGTCTTCCTTGGCCGACTCGACGACGACGACGACGACGACGACAACTACGACGAGGAAATAATAATAATAATAATAATAAAAAAACCGACCGACCATGTGAAATCGTAAGCGAAAAAGAGTGCTAAGAGAACAAAAAAAAACCTCCCGAGAACAACACTCTGCAGCAATATTGCATTATACTCATGCGTAAGTATGTGTGTTTGTGTGTGTGTGAGTTTGTGTGTTATTTCGTTTCCGTACGACGAAAAAGCAATAATGATAAATTCAAAAGCGAACGCGGTGATGGTGGGAGGAGCGCGCGTGGACCGGCAACCAGATATGTAATATCGCATTTTCCGCTATTCTCCGATATTTTCTCCAACACATATTAATATATTTATATACATACGATAAATATATTATTATACAGATGTTTGTGTGCATAGTCGAAATATGAGCAACGATATAGCGCGACTATACACATAAGTATGTTTATACATTTTATATAATATATATATGTGTGAGTGTATATAACCACTTTGGGATACGCCACCACCACGAAATACCGACCTAGTTTTCGGGCTTTAGACGTTTCCGCCGATTAATTAGTTTGCAATATAATAATATTATATTATACAGCTGTACACAATGTTGTAAAGTCGACGCCCGCAATCACGATATGATAAATCGTTAATCGCAATGGTCTTGCCGAATAATGTGATGCGTTTCAATATAATATTATATAATATAATGTGTTTCACGGGCCACACGACTGCCGAAGTTTATACGCTTTTGGGATACTGATTTATTTTTTTACGAATATCCTAAGAGATCGAGAATATCAGTCTATAGATGTCTTATATAAGTATATAATAATAATATGTAGTAATACGTAGATTACCGCATAATTCAAACTTAAAAATAAATGTCTACTTATTATGTCTAATTATAATAATATCGTTGTGGAATAATAGTAATTCAAAAATTACCTGTGTCGGTATCTCTTAGTAGGCATATAACGTAGACAGTATTCTTACCTAAAAATAAAAACAGTATTAAATTATGAGTAAAATCGTCGTGTTGATGAAATTGTAATAGAATTCTTTGTATTAAGTATTAACCATATTAAGTTATGTTTACAAGGGTTATACATATTATTGTTCTGTCGCGTTATTTAAAACTACGCACTATATATCAAATCAATTACATGAAAATGTATGTGATTTAATATCGATTTATCCTTAACGGGTCCTTATCGTTAGTCCAGGAGACAAGATGACGTCAGGAACGAAACCAAAACCAAAATACCTTAATAGAGGTACCCTATTCTGTTATGCAGTATAAATTAGTATAAATGGAACTAAAAACAACACTAATATTGGAATAAATTACACTGCTTTATAAATTATACCTTAATAGTATAGGTAATAAATATTAAACATTTTTAAAAGTTGAATCTATATTTTTAATTATCTTCAATGCTACTGGATTGTTGAGTGTATTTTATGGTAAATAATATTGGAATATTATACGATAATACGAGAACAATAAACATGATGTAATTTGATTAACGCTATACTCGCAAAGAGCTTGCACATAATTTCCTAAAATTATAACTTGTGGATATTAGTTTGTTTCGATAAGATGATAGCTGAATCAAATTTAATACAGCCGATAATATTGTTCATAGTTATCTGATATACACTTACGGTCAACGGATAACACCGACGTGATTTCCTTTTGTCTATATCAGAGGTACGATATTATATGTTATTATATTTTATGTTCGTTTCCAGTGTTTCAACGCCAATGAACTTAAAGGAAAGTTCGTATAACAATTGAAAACCACCGTCGTAATATGTATCGAAATAGTATAAAGTTCCTTATCTACGGACTATGCTGCGTGGATAGAGTTCTTATAAGATATAACAACGGAAGTATTATTTGTGTTTAGTCGTATACGAATGTTATTATTAATTTTTCAACAACGCAACAATATTATAGGTGGGACGCCATTCGAAGGGAAACGCTGCGTCAAATGAACACACGAGAAACCTACAAATCGTGTAATAGCAAGTGCGGAGATCAACCGAAGAAAATAATATATATTATTATATAATAATTTACGAAAAAAATCCGAATCTTTATGGACAAAACCAAACGTTTGTGGCTTATGGGGGGGGGGGGGGTGTACAAACTAGAACAAGTGCCGGACAAAAGCGCGTCACGCGAACGAAGTCGCGTTTCGGATCAGTTGCCTCCCGCATGTATATACTGCACCGACGGAGGAGCGGACACAAATGAGAAGATTTCCAGTGTAGTTCATGTTCCGAGTAAACAGCTATAGCGTCCCTCGAGACCGCGTTATTTAGCGACGATAAAAATAAAATAAAATAACCTCTCCTCGCCTGACTCCCCCCTCCCTACCAACCAAAGCGGTCGTTTGTGAGTCGTTTCTCCGCTGTTACGGATCTCGTGAGCAGCATACTATATCAAGAGAAACTCGGTAACGTAAATTCGAAATTGTTTACCTGGACACGAACGAGCCCAAAGAAAAAGCCATTGAACCACGTTTAAAAGGGTACGCGGCAGCGATATTCGGATGCACTAAAAAATAAGTCCCTCGATCGTTGAACATCGTATATTATAAAATGAAACGTCGACATAAATTATTCTGGTTAGGTTAGGTTAATAATTGATTCTGTTCCAAATCAATATAAATTTATATTAAGACGTAACACGGTGGCAATAAATATAATAAGTAAGTATCTACAATAGCTAAATAGTATATTATGTTAAGTTGAACAATATTATATAGTTTAATGTTGAAATTTCCAATTTTAGTGACAAAAAGTTTAAAGCCGGTACTTAAAAAAACACACACACGTATCACAACAGACAGTTCTAATACTTTGTTGACGTTCGAAGGAAAATGTACGAAAATGTTCACCAAAAGTGTAAAACGGGACCCTATTACTAAGGCTCCGCTGTCCGTCCGTCCGTCCGTCCGTCCGTCCGTCCGTCTGTCACCAGGCAGTATCTCATGAACCACGAAAGTTAAAAAGTTGAAATTTTTACAAATTATGTATTTCTGTTGCCGCTATAACAACAAATACTAAAAATCCTAGAATTTATAGTATAAGCAGTGTTGCCAACATGTTTATAGCTGATGATGGTACGGAACCCTTCGTGCGCGAGTCCGACTCGCACTTGGCCGATTTTTATATTTCATGATATTTGTATTGCATATAAATTAAATTGTTGCTATAATTATAAATGCAATATAATAATATAATAAACTACATTACTACGGACCTTGGAAAGGTTTCATCAAAAAATATTGTTTTTTACGTCTCTAGAGATGAGAAGTAGCAATCATTAATTGTTGTCTTTGTGAATCCGACGAAATAATAAACAAAAATTTGATTCGATTGTGGTTTTTTTGTATTTACTTCTGATAGTCGATACGCGCACTATAAGTGAAATTACTTGTCTAAATTGAATTTGCATACATTTAGGTTTAACGGAAACACAATTTTTTTTATTAACTATATAGGTACGGGTTGTACGATCTTAATAGTAGTTGTTAAATTCACGAATAAACAATGAAATCCGTCAAAATATTATTATTAATTATTATGTATATATAAATATGGGGTTACATAATAGGAGCAACGATTTATCTAATTACGGAGAGAACATACAGTTATATAATTTCTCACAATTACATAATTTATAGGTAGGTTAGGCAGATAGGTAGGTACCATTTATAATTAGTAATGAAATATCACTATAAAGTTGTGTGTGCATAAAAGGAACAAAATTAAATTCCAGAGATAAGCTAAAGTAGAAAATTTGCTTACTATAACAGTATAACATGTGTGAATACATAATTTATCTCAATGTAATTTTGTGCCGACATTTTAATGTAAGTACCTATTTATAATTATTATCCTTAAATACCTTAAAGCACTAATAGCCTCTCGGTTTAACATACTTTTTTTTTTTTTTTGTAGTATGGTGTCACCAGCTAGAGTTAACGATTTATGCGAATTATGCATCGAAACCTTCATATTATTTAGTTACAATATTACTAGAGGTATGGAAAAGTCACTACAATGATATTCGATAAGTATCTATGCCGTAGTTTCCAGATAATAATTCCGTTAATTAAAACCTATACGTTTATGTTTGTTATTGAATAATAAATAATATAATTTAACATTTATATATTCATATAAAACTATTTGAGTAGCTTCTTATATCTGATAACTAATAAGGGTCAGTTCGGTTCCGAATGCCATCAAGTGCACACGTTTTCTGACAGCAGTATGCTCGTCGCTCCTTTATCAGTTCGTAGTTATTTATACGGCTTTGCCTATAGCCCATATTACGATCGTAATTATGTCGCTACAATCAAACAGTAACGGTTCCAAAAAAAATAACAAACGTAACCTCTCTTCTTCTTCTCTGTCGCCAAAAGCAGAGGAAAATAAAACTAAATTTTTCTACAGTCCAAATCGGTACTTTGCTCTTGCTCAGCACGACAACGTCGACAACAACTCATCTCCCAAAAATGGTCAAAATCGCAAAAGTATTGAAACTTCAAAACTAACACCTGTGTATATAAAAGATGTGAGTGATATCTCCACCTTCACCTCAAGTTTGTTGACTATTCTTAAACCTTCCGATTTCATTTGCAAATCTACTCATTCTCATCTAATTGTCCACACGCAGACTCTCGAACACTATAATCTGCTTTTACTACACCTAATAAGCACTGGTGCCAGTTTTCATACCTATCAGCCTAAATCTGGACCCCGCCCCCTCCCCGAAATTTTTGTTTCATTTTAAATTTGGAAAACCGTTTTAAACAAAACAATCTTGTTTTGTCATCAATTCAAATTTGTCAAAACCACAGTTAATTTGTAATTTGAAACTTATAAAATATTAAATTTGTATAAGCTAAAACTAGAAAATTTAATACAAGGTCTTTCATACAAGTAGTTCATACTTTTACCGAAAAATTACAGATAATTTTAGGAAAGTTGGTATGCAAATACAATGTTTTTTTAAAAAATGAATTCATTCTGGTTAGACGTATATAAAATGTACGTCTTGCTTACTATTGTTGACAGTTGAAACTTGATAAATATTTATTTTTTTTTAAGTTATAATAATACGGGAAATGGTGGGGGGGGGCTTCAGCCCATTAGCACCCCTCCCCCCTGCGGACGCCACTGCCTTTGATCATGTCGTAGAGATAGAACATCTTAAGTAAAAATTTCAATAAATTTTACAATTTGTTCTAAATCAATGCTGGCCATTATACAAAATATAATAAATATTAGTTCACACCACAAAAACTTTTGGAATGTATCAAAGTATTTAATCATAAATTACACACCATTATTACACTATTTACACTCACAATTGAGGGTACTGGTAAAATAACCAGAAATATACTTTTTTTTCTTAATGTTTAGGAGACACAGAAACCTTTCTCAAACATTTGGTAACGAACCAAAAATGAAAAACGTAGTTTCATTATTGTTGTAAGAATAAGATATATAAATTCAAATCATTTCCTGTAGTACCCCTTCTATATATTCCTTCTATATTCATGATAACAGTTTTAGAACAATGCAGTTTTTATCACATTTTAGATTCTCAGCGATTTTGTGTCTAAAGACAATTTTTATAGTGCAGAAACTACATCTAAAATATATTAATGATTTAATTAGTTATTGATGACTGATGAGTTACACTCAAAAACCTACTGTATAGTAGAGCGGTACCAACACTTGCCCACTTTTTTTAATATATTATTATTCAATTGTTAGAAGGATTCGTTTCTCTGGTTTGGTATTTGTTTATTATCAAACACAGACTTAGGTCTTATACATTTACACGTGTTATTATTGTCACTCGTCTCTGACTGATAATTATAATTTTTAAGTGCAATAGAGCTAACATTGTATTGTTTTGCGTAATTGTGTTAGTTTCGAGATAGTGAAATCATGATGTTAAAAACTTTACAATCTCATTTTTTTAGAAAAACTACAATTGGAATGAATACACGTTGCTTATGGCAATGGATTGATTACATATTCAACCGGTAAGTGCTTTTACAATAATTAAACGACGTTAATTAGGTATTAAAGTGCATTATAGCTTTATTTTTATTGTTAATTTATATGAAAAAAAGTTTGGATGATGATCGTATCAAGGAAATTGGCCCCAACTTGGCATGTGCCGAATGGCTCATGAAAAATGGGGCACAAGTCAGATGGAAAGGTTGTAAGGAATATGTCCGACATTATGATTACCTGCCCAATACAACATCAGTTCACCGTGAACAGTTTCTAATACAGCAAGTTTACGCTGGGAGAGAAGCTTCAATCTCACATTTAGGGTTTAGTTATTTTAGTATGTTTCTCGATATGTGTAATAAATAATAACAACATTTATTTTTGGATGATATTGATAACTTTAAAATGTTAATTTTACAGAAAACTGTAAACATATTTCTGAAGTGGAATTTGATGGATGTAACTCAATTAATAATAAAGCATTAATTGAACTTAATATATTGAAAGATTCCTTGATAAGCTTGAAAATTAATAACTGTGCAAATGTTTCTGATCAAGGAATAATATCACTGAAAAATCTTCAGTAGGGATACGATTAAAATTTGTTTAGTACAATTTACATTGATTAATAATTTTAATTTACAGGGTATTAAGACATTTGGAGTTGAAAAATATAAAAAATTTTTGCGACACTGAAAAAACGATTGGCTTTCTGAAAACAAAGTTGCCAGAATGTAACATAGAATACTATAATAAATGATAATAATACAATTCTGTGTCCACAATAATATTAGTAATATATAATCATTAGGATAACATTTACACAGTCATTAGTTTTAAAAATGTTCAAGTAATTTTTAAAGTTTAATTGGTCGCATGTAGAAACCCATTAATGCTTCATTAATTGGTTACATCCAGTAAGTTCCACTTTGGAAATATTACAGGTATTGAGAAACCTACTAAAATAACTGAATTAAATATTATGTGAGGTCGAAGCTTGTGTTCCAGCATACACTTGCTCTATTAAAAACTATTCAAATTGGATTGATGTGATTTTGGGCAAGTAATAATACTGTCCATATCCCTTGCTACATTTTCATCTGACTTGTGCCCCATTTGTCGTGATCCGTTTAGCACATGCCAAGTTAGATCCAATTTGAAACTGTTGGAGCCTGGAGGTGACATTAGGTTATATTAGGTAAACGATAGTAATGGCTGATGAATTCTCTACTACTTGTCTATCTAACTTATGTGCAATTTTTTATTAACTATTCTGTATATAGTTAAGTTTAATAAGTAGTAAGGCTAGTAGATATAAATTGGATGGATCAATATTAAAAATCAGTACTTTTTTTTTGCATCAGTTAGATATACTAGCCCTTACTTAAGATTCCACTGGATAGCTTTTGAAAAATGGTAAACAGGTTAGATAGAAAAGTTATAAAAATTGTCAGCCATTCAATTGGTTACCTACTTAATATAACATAATTTCACCACCAGGCACCAACAGTTTCTGATCTAACAAGTGTATACTGGAAAAGATGCTGCTAGTTGATTTAAATAAATAAATAAATAATAATGTCAATGTTGGCTGTTTTTAATTTTTATATAATATGTCTAATTTAAATGTGTTAAATTATTTGGATTACTAATTATTACAATTATTTTTGTATATTATGAAAAATATAAAACAAGTTGTAAACATTCTTTTATTTATTTTACCACATATAGAAAAATACAATGAAATATGCGTACCTATACTGCATGTGTCTACTGTCTATGGAATATTTAATTTATTACCTAATGTACTTACAGTTTTATTATTTCAGTATTTTTTTTTTAAGGACACGGCGAACCACATATGGGTTTAACAATTAAACCATTAAAATAATTAAATTGGGGTTTATTGATAATGATAGTCAGTATCTCAACATAATATGATAAATATATATATAACTACATTTGATTAGATCGCTTTAATATTTTATATTTAGCTAATGCGCATACTTTAAATCAACTAATCATAATCTAACCTAACCTGCCAATAAAATCAATTAAGATTATTTTAAGTTGAAATGCTACAAAAATTTCCTTCTGTATAATTAAATACCATCAATGTACTAAAACATTAGGTCTTCTTTAGATGTATCTAGAAGCTGTATAATTAAAGTTAAATATTTTTCTTTTGACTACCTACATTTTTTTTATTTCCGTCATGATGTATGTTCTATGTAAACCAAGCGTTCTAAATTCTAATCAACCGAGTTTTTACTTACAAACAAATCTGCACATTTATACTCTACCATTACGATAATGTATAATATAAATGACTTGGCAAAGAATAAAGTACACATTTTCAACGAGTATAATATTATTATTGTGTTAGTAATATTATTTTCATATTGATAAAATAATAACTTACACGTAACACTTACCTATTAATAAATGTGTATAATATATACGTTTATTAGACATATCATACCACTATTTACTTTTGTATGATATTAATTCAAGTTACACTTTTTGACTACGATGACCGAAAAGAAACTGACAAAATGAGATTTTTTGATAATGGTAGATACACACTGTACGGAAATATTTTATTTGAGATTTTTTTTTTTCTTAGACAACTGGCTAGACTGTAAATAATAAAAAAAAAGTGATAACGCAGTATCTTATGGTCACGCTTTTTCGTTACAAAAATTGTTTTTCAGTCACAACGCCAGGCTCGCGATAAAAGCTATGTAATAGCTTAAAACAAACGATAATCGTAAAATTATTTTGAACGAGTATTTTTAGTTTGATTACATATTGTGTTAGTAAAGTTGGTACATTGTTTTCATCAATAATTATACAGTAAATGTTTATGATATACTTATAATATTATAGGTAGGTACCTATAAATATTATTTAAAAACCTATTAGGTGTGATAGAATTTTAGTCTCTCCATAGATTTTCACTTTAGACTTCAGTGTACGTAAAAGTGTTGTATTATTATTTAAAATTTAAATACCTCTCAGATAAATCATACCATTTGAAAGCACTTCAGAGCGATTCACTCATGATTGGTCCTGACTCACATTTCACGGTATTTTCAAAGTATCTTGAATGAGTTTTTTAACAAACTTTGAAATCGAAAAAATTATCTCTCAATAGTATCATTTGTATTCAATTTCTAATCGACTGATTGGTCTACCCGAACAAATCAATTAAACTGTCTTAAAATGTGTTTTTCGAAAAATAAACAAGACATATTATTTACATCATATAAAACATAAATATGCCTTGTATACTTTAAAATATAATATATCGTTGTACCAACATATGGATGATCAAATATAACAATTGATATTGATAGATCAATTGATAAAGGAAAAGAAGAAGAAGAAGAAGAAGAAGATCAATTATAATAATTGTATATACATTTATTATAGAGGTGGGTTATATTAGGTATATACCACCGGACATCATCGCGGTACCATACTTTCCTTTGTTATACGTATATCTGACTGACGACCGACGTCATTGTTTTGAGATGAAAGCCGCCTAGGAAAAGGTGTTTAATTAAGTGTCAGAGCGTCCGTTTCCTGGTTCCCGTTCAGTGCCTTAGTATTTTATAGTGTTTGTTCAGAAGGAATTGTAAAGAGAAAAGGTTTAGTTTGCTGGATTATTGATAAACGGCACCACTGGTGAGCGACGAGTGGTTATAATAAATGGCGCTAGTCGAGCTTAATTATTAAACGTCAACGACGCGTATGAGACTATATTATGCAGCCTATGTAATATAACTAGCTAATTAAAACTGAATACCTAGTCATCCGTCGTGATCTATCTCAGGGACCAATACAAAATCAATTGAATAAAATGAAATTGTTTAATTTATAAATTTACGTATTTTCGTTTAATTATAAACCGTAAGTATAATATTAAATAATACACAATATTCATAAAATAATATAGGTTCTACAGTCAAATGTAAACAAATGACAAATTATTATAATATTATGGAATGAACTGGTGATGAAGAAAATGTACATTATGTTTGGCGGAGTAACTTTATAGATTATTCGACTATGTGAAAAGTGTACCTACATTAACCGTGATAGTAAGTAGGTATAAGTAAAAAAAAAAATGCTTACAAACGTGTCATAATAATAATAATAATGTGACGTTATTAGGGTCATTCTTTTGAAAATATGACGAAAAATGTATAACAATATACTGTATTGTTACTTTTATATTGTTATAAGGTATAAAACCTCGCCGTACCTTTTATACATATTATATTGGATGTATATGGCGGCCTACGAATATCAGTATATTATATTATAAGAATGACGAAAAAAATTGTCCATTAATAAAATGTTTCCGTCGTCAAGAGGTTAGATTACATCTTTGCCGGCGTTACGAGAAAAAATTGTCCAGTATGCCGAGGCTTCCGTTATTCGGAGGTGTTTGTATAAATAAAGATTTTTCAGTATATTATAATATACCTATATATATATATATATTATACGTATATTTATTATATTATAAATATGTGTATAGGCATAGTGCACATAGTTTTTGTATTGTTGTGGAATATTATATGAAATGAAGTCATTTTTCCTTACAAAGGTTGATAAAAATTTAAGTAAATAAATATATTATGTGAGAATGATCTAACATTACAGATAAGTAGGTGCACAATGCACATTCACGTACGCGTCGTTAAATATGATTGTAAAGAGCCATTCACCTCCATAAATATATAGGTAGGCCCGTTTTATCTGCAATGTTTACAGGTCGTATTTTCCGTCCTGAATCATAAACTTTATCTTAATATTTTTGAGTATTAGAGTAACAAATTATTATATCAACATTTTATATCCTCATCGTTATTCGCCTAGTATATTATTATTATAATATGATATATTTATATATATATATGTGTGTATTAATTTTCATTACTTCTTTAATGCACTGAAGTTTATTGCGAATATTTGACGAAATGCCATAATATCTAATATTATGTTCCTATAACGGTCAAATATTCTGAGTAAATAAATAAATTATTGCTATCGTATTGGATTAGTTTTTTAACGACCGAACAGTTTGACGTGTCCGAATTTATTATGATTATTTTCGAAAGGCTTTAAAGTATATAATATCGTAGTATCGATAAAGGATATAGTTAGTTGCTTACTTGCGTTGAATATATGGATGTATATTGTATACTGCAAGCCTACATATGTAATTAAAAATAGTTGTGAATTGTCCCACATATTTAATTTCTGAAAAACCTGAACCTGATATGTCATAAAATTAAAATACCTAAATTCAATATTAACGATTATATTATTAGGTATATTACCTAACCTATTGGCTATTATTATTAGGAATTATTCAATTACTATAAAACTTGAACAAAATATGCATATAAAACTCGCTAAACTTTCGAATGAACCCGGTACAAGGGAGTAAGAGGCTTAGGGACCCAAATAAAAAGTAGGCACGATAGACGTACTTTTATAAAATGTTATCGACAACTCTTACGACGACGAGCAATACTCGGACATAAATATTGTATACTATTTAATCATATATTTGTTGTTACTAATAATAATTAGAAAATTAGAAGACACCTTTCCCGATACATATATATTATATTATATAGGTACGTAATATTTAAATTGTTAATATTATACAAATATAGAATATATAATATATACTTAAATGAACACTAAACTATTAAACTTCAAATAACATGTTACTCGTTGATACATTTCAAGTACCTATAATAATTAGTATAATATTATTATTAATATTATATTCGTATCGATACTTCAGATGTATTTTACAGATTATAATATGTAATAGTATAAATTATGGCCTCACATGCATTGTAATGCATTGTCTTATACAAAATATAAAAATAATATAACATGCACAGCTGAAGTTAATTTAATTTTTTTAATTTTTGACAGTTTTTATCCCGGGGCTTCTCCGAAAAAATAGATTACTTTCAAATTGCTTACAAATCATACATCAACCGATGAAAACACTAGTAGCAACTTTATCGGTGGTTACTGGCGCTGAGTACAGTCCGAAAACGATTTGTTCGAAGGTCGCACAGTGTTCGATGGTCAAGTATTAGACCTTGTAGTATATATATTATTATGTGTTCAAAAATATTGAATGGACTTTATTTCGATGGTTATGTCATATTATGGTAATTTATTTATAATATAAATGGATAAACTAGAGACTTACGTGTTCAAAGTGATTGAACCCAATAATTCGGTTTCATAGTTTATTATCAAGAGTTCTATGATACCGATTGCATATTATACCATTTTCTATAGAAGCCCGACTAGGAAAAATGGGAAAAATATAGCGATCTGATATATATACAGCGTGCGCATAATTAATTTTTATAATAACTTTTTATACGTACCTATACAAAACATCGGAACAAACTATTTTTTTTTTTTTAATAACCCTGATCTGAAAATTGGTTCATAAGTAATCGTGAATTTTGTTTCCGTGCCAAATTAAAAAAAAATAATCACATGTTTATAATATAGTGTTCCATAGGTTAGGTATACCATGGCACCACGTATTTTGTATGAACATAAGTAATATTGTACATAGTACATATACTTTGCGTATGTACGTTTAATAATGTTATTATTGTGAGTTGTATGGAAAAAACTCGGAAAATTACTTTTGTATAATAATTGTATTATGTTAATTTAAAGTCACATGATGAATAATAGTCTCTGTAAACGTTGTATGTTTTTATTTTTCCGTTGTAGAAAACTTCTAATTTTTTTGTAGTAGTAGGTATCCCTTTTCAAATTTACAAAACAAGTGGTTTTTATTATATTATTATGTGAAAACTAATGAGATTAAAACGATAAATTTAAATTTAAAAAAAATTGTATCTTGTTTTTACGTTATAAGTTAAGCACAATAAAAATAATTAAAGTTTATTAATGTTAAACTCGAACAATATAAGATTAGTATTATTAATTATTTACTGTGTATGTATTGAGTAGAAATAGTCATATGGAACCAAAACTGTATGTAAGTGATTAACTAATAATTACATATAATATAAAAGAGAGTGTATATTTTTATTAGTTAAATTATATAACAGTATTATACTTTTGTTGTTTATTGAAAGAACACAAACGATGTTTCTTAACATTTTTAATACAGAATAAAAAAAAAAAATGAGAACAATTATTCACTTAAGCGATAAGAATTTTTTTGGAAAAAGTTTCATACAAATATATGTTTTAAGGTGATACGAACTGTCAAATTAATTTAACAAACGTATTGTCAATAAATTGATATAATTGAAACATTTTAACCAAGACGTACAATGAACGTAAAATCTTAAAATTCTAATGATGGTATCGATACGAATAACAAAAACAACTAAGGTTAGTCAACTTGTGTCACTACTGACTTTGAAAAAGTTCACTCGCACAGTCATTTGGAATATTCGATCGGCGAATATATAGGCAGTTTGATGACAGGTTGTGTCATATGGCATCATAATAATATGCCGAATTGATCGGTCAGAGTGCGGGGAACTACGTGAACTATGCCCCCCCCCCCCCCGACACTTATTTTTGACTTAATGACTTAATGGGACATTCACAAAACAGGAAATAGAATTTACAATTATTTACAAATGTTCGCATTAATTTAAGAAAAAGTTTGCAGAAAGTCGGAGGTGAGGGAAGGGCAATTTCATCTACGTCAAAAATGTATAATTCGTAAAAGCCACAGATAAGAACTTTATACGATACTTTTTGTTTATCAATACATTTACAAACAAAGACCATTTATTGGTCTTATGAATTTACATAATAAATTAAACGAGCTATAGGTGTTTAACATAATAATTTATAATTTTATCTTTTAAAACAATAAAACATTTAAACATTTGAACATACCACACCAGGGTGGATTATAATGTAATTGTGAATGGCGTTTGTTATCATCACCTAAAAGAAAATTAAAACGTAATACAATTTTAAAATTAATGATCAGAGGAAATATAACATTTTTGTTTTATTATCTACGCTTACAAAAAAAAAATTCCCGCGGGACAACTGTCACATTGAATTTCCTCCTTATTTTAATAGACTACGAGAAAGGAAGGAAGTAAAAATAATTTACATTGGTGAATATTTACAGCTGATTTACTTTTATTTATAGAAGGAATATTTTCAAACGAATTCGTATAATTTGTACTAATAATAATTTTCTGAGTTGGTTTTAATTATTATTGGGTTCCCGCACACTATAATACCAATTGAAATTATCAGAATTTTATTTTTTTATATTTAAAGCAGCCACCTGTGAAAAATAATTTTAATTTTATGGTAGGTTGTAAACGGATTGATATTAATTGGTACCTATTAGAAGCATAAAAATAATAAGAATTTTAATTTAATAATACAATATATCTAATACAAAACATGAATTTTCAACTAAATAATTTATACAACTTAGTAAATATCCTTCAAAAAAAAAAAAAAAATTGAAACTGATAAATAAAATGATAATTTGGATGATAAATGTACCTATGATATAAAATATAAAAATTTGAATTATTAGTATTTATATTTAAAAAAAAAATGTAATGTAAGTTATTAAAGTTAAAGTTAAATGTGCAATGAATATTAAATGATGGAAAGTATTTGATTAATTTGTGTTTACGAATTTCCCTGTTTATTAAATTTAACAAATTAGTACAACGGTAACAACTGGAGAACTGATGATTAATTTCCTAAAAACGCTTTTAATTCCTTCCTCGTTTTATGACATTACTATAATAGAATGTTAAGTAGTGTTGTCTGTTGGTACTTGATAATAATGTTAATTTGCTAAGAATATCCTAACCTAATAAATTCAAAGATAAGTAATTATTCGTTTCTCCGTATTTTTATATTAAAATATTTTTAAAAATAAACTAATATTGACATATTTATTTATTATGCATGAATAAAAGTAATTTAACTCACCCTTTCTCTCTTTCTTTGTACATAACTAATTTTCGAAATGTCAACAAAAAAGCGTTATTATAAAGAGGCTTAGTTTAGCTTGGAGCTAAAATTAAATGATATTTTATTTTTTTAGGTGTTTAGTGTTTAGACTTAGATTCTGAGCGGAGAGATTAATGTATTATTTTACAATTTTGTGTAATTTAGACTATTCTTCATCATTTTTTTTTGTTTCTGAAAGATTTTTTTATGCTTAAATTTTAAAAAGAGCTAGGAGAGCATCATAAAATTGTTTATTTCTATTATTATACTACTTAAAATGTGTTAAAATTTTTATTACCTGGACTAAATTGGGTACGATCCTATACTGTATCATGTTTTTAATATAAGAATATATTATGTATTACTTGTGTATTTTAGTATTTGAAGTATCAAAGAAAACTTTACTGCCATGATGTAAAATCGACATTTACAATGTGAAAGATACTGAACAAGAATATTTCTCATCACTCGTGAATTATATATTTCAGGTTCACGTGGTGGATGCGTTGATTTTAACACCTATCCCTTTTTAGTCGTAAAAAAATCCTATTGCTATCTGCGTTTTATCCTTTATTCAATGCCTGGAGCCGTTTATAAACAAAACAGTGACGGTCATGGCAAAGTGCCAGAGACGGAGAAACAAATATTATTTATGATCGGAACCATGTTCGCCATCTTAGGCTCGGCTTATAACTGATTTTATGGTGCCCTGCAGTTTGGTTTCAAATATTATCCATACGGTTTTACCCCTCCAAAATTCACCGATTTACATGTAGGTATCGAAAGTCGGTAAATCGAGAATTCGGTAAATATGAAAACACCCGTGTAATGGAAAACGCAATAAAAATCGGTTTAGGGTGGGTTTTTTTTTTGCTTGTAACTTTAGAAGACATGAGTTGAGGTGTTCAAATGTTAACCCGGTACAATATAATGGCGTAAATGAAAAGCCAACATCACAGTGGAATTAATAAGTACACAGAAGGGCACTCTGACGTCTGTCAACAGAAAAAAACAGCCAAATCCTTGATAAAAGAAAAACCTTTTTACTTTGTGCAAAGGTTGTTTTCCGGTAAAATAATTCATTATGGGCTGCAGTTAACATGGCCAGTATTAATTTACAACTATTATCTTTCAACGAATAATCGAAATAGAGGCAATACAGGACACAATTAATACGCCTCAACAACCACGCGCTATAACGGTGTAACGGTCGTGTAACGTTATTTTGAATAAAACTATCGATCGATGGTTGAAAATATATTATTTCAATGTTTTGGGCCAATTATTATTATTTTATAAAACTATAATTTAATTAATCTAAATAATTAATATGAATTTTTCAAAATCTCACAACACTTATATGATATTACTATACCTATTATTACCTTCATTAGAATTAATAAAGATCACGTTTTATTATAAATTAGAACAGGGATTACCAAAATATGGTCAAATTTCATCCAGCCCACACACACACAAAAAAAAATAAAAACTAATACTGTTATGGGTTTTAGTACATTGTATATTCATCATTTTTGTTCATTGGTTCTTACCAATTTTAGCAATTTTTATGGCCCATGAACAATTTCTAGATTTATAATGTGGCCCTTCCAAAATAATTATTGGTGACCCCGGAATCAGAATATAAAACACTCTTAAATGTGAAATTAACTCATTAATATTGGACACAATAGAAAATTTAACAAAATTGTAACTGTGAAAGAATACAATGCTTAGTAGGGAATGTGTTATTTAAGAAATCAATACTATTAGTATGTATAATAGTGATGTACGAAACTGATAGAAAAAATAAGTGGGTGTTAAGTGCCTTTTGTATGAAACACAAATAATATCATATATACAAAGATTACTGGGGTGTAGTGGTTAATCTGAATATCAGTTTTTTCCAGATGGTTTGATAATCTTACTAGTTTTACGACCTCCGAACGTAAATAAAATAAAAATGTAACATCATATTTTATTGTAATAAAATAGACTAAAACATCTGGATATTTTTTTTACCTGAAAATTAAATTGTAATCGCATTTCGAAAAATTTGTAAAAAAAATAACGAAATTATACAAAACATTTTACGATAAATTTTTTTTTGTATAAACTTTTAATTTATGTGCTTGATATTCAAGTTTAAATTACGTGGGTTAAAAATAAAATGGAAGTTCCTACTTAAAATAATGGTTCGTTTGTCTAGACATCGGATAACATATTGGTCGACGGGATAATGCATTTAGGTCCAATAATAATTGTGATCGATGACGAACGACTGAACATTTTATATTGCTGTTATAAATTGATAACTATTAAATATTTAGATAACAGAACCGGATACTGGAGAGAGAATAACCATACGTCGTTAACGTTATCCAATAGAATGACTTTAGAAAGTGATTGGCTTCCTTTATATTATCGCAAGCAGATCGCCATCACGCTCATTATAGTACTCAACATTTTGTTTATTATAATATTGATATGATGATAATGACAAAAATGGCATTAAATAAATGAATAAACAAACAAAATAATAGTGATAATAATAATGAAAAAATTAGGGGTGGAATAGAGACTGAGAGATTACTTTAATATTTCCATTTTACGAATTAAGCGTTCCATGGAAACGTTGGATTTTATTGTTATTAGAAATATTTTTAATTTATATAATACAATGCAATAAGTAGGTATTTTGATAAAAGTATAGTGTTGTAGTCTTACAATAATAATTACACGACGTGACACAATTAGAAATATATCCAATAATTATCCAATAAAATTTTAATATGGAGGAAAAATGAAAGGTATTGTTCAAGAGCTGTTGAATAATTATCCAATGGCTTACACTCCCTAATTAGAATAGGCATAATATTATAATATTATTATACCACTTTGAAAAATTATGATATAAATACGTCTGAAAATTGTCCGCGTTTGTTAAACCGTCCTCGTTCGGCGGATGCATTAAAATAACAAAATATAACGTGTAATTGATGTGCACGTAATGCCGACCTTGAAAAAAAATTTATATCAGATGACGGGGATTTAGTTTAATTAAAAGCGTTCGTTCTTATTTTTTTTTTTTTTTTTGTTAAGCGCAATACTTCTGGATGAAACTTTTAATCGCCGTCTTTTTAATCACTGGCACGAAAGTTCAAACTCAGAGTAATCTTCGTGTTGTATAAACGTATTATTAAAAAAAAACTACGAATACGTGAAAGTCTGGATTGTTTATGTAATGGGGTGTGAGCGGGTCCGGAGAAGAATATACAGTGTGTTTACGACTGGCATGCTAAAATGGTCACATAAAACGACACCTCCTTTGCTATCAAAAGCGAAATAGTAAAAAAAAAAACCCTGCAGGTTTTCGTCGTTAAAGACGCAGTACCTACCTATAAGATTGTGGCGAAAATTTTACAACTTTCTTTCGTATTATTACTATTATACGCTCGCCGCCATCGTCGTCGTTATTGTTCACAGCTGGAAATAGTGAAAACTCACAACTATCCTGCAGGTGTAATATGCCAAAGCAAGTTTTTATCAATTTCTCGCAGTGATATTAAAAACGATTTCGGGTAAACGTTTATGATCGGAAACTTAGGATTTTACACCCGAATTTGCATATTCATATTAAAAGCTTCGAAAGTGCTTTTATTTTTTCGTCCACACGCAAATTCGATAATATCGTTAACTTTAAAGCCTCAGAGGCATGTCATATATTATATTTTAAAGTGTTACAATGTGTGTTTAATGTATATATGCAATATACACAATATGAACAAACGATAAATATGCTTGTATATATTATTATATTTGGAGTTATACGTTATAATATGTGTCAGCCGTTTTTGGCAGTGAATTATTTTAACATAAATTCCAATCTCGATACGATTATGTTTGATTTGGTTAATCTAATACTGATAAAATATTCAAAAACCTGATTTAAAATAAATATAGCTAAAAAAAAAAAACAATCGCGCGAAAGAATAAGTACATACAAACATACATAAAATGTAAAATATATTAAATTATTAAATGTTTGTTGGTATGTTTAAATTTTAAAAACTCGTCTAATAGTACATTATTTAACTATGCCTCAAATACCAATTGCTTCACTTTTACACGTGAGTAGACTTTAATACCTAGGTCCTAGATACTTGCTAAAAACTATTTCGATTCAACTGTTTGATTTTGAATTAATATTTATCAACGTATTTATCTTAACGCGTTTCGTTATACCTACCAATAAAATTTATATTTTGATACATTAATTCATAATAATTGTTTATACAAAACACAAAACTACATAATATAATAATTTTGAAGTTATAATAGTACACAACAATTGGAGGATGCTTTTAGTGGTCATGAAGGCATGTGACATCGAACCTTCCTGACGAATAGTTATGTTTTCGGAAGACCTCAAAGGAATTTAAAGGGATATTAAATGTACTCCGGGCGGATATAGTAAGCGCCTTATGCAGTATAGGACTTAATGCGTATAACCTAAGGGCGTATTATACTAAACTGAATATAATGGTATTATATATACGGCAGAGGACGAAACGAATCGACTATGCATTATGATGCATATTTTCAGCGGAAGTCCAACGTTCTGTTTCCAATATATATATAATAATGACTACGCGAGACGACGGTGGCGGTTTGTTATTTATTTTGAATAAAAGTGATATTATGTTTGCACCGTATTAATATTTCGTCGTGTCATATTATTATAAAATATAATCTAACAAACAAAATCGAACACGCATATAAAATGTCAAAATAGTACCAGTTTTACGGTATGTACATTTATTTTATTCCAATTTCGAAAACGTAATAACAAATCAAAGCTGCTGGTGATAAAACGCTTCAGGAGACAGACGAAACACTGAATAATTTAATCCCTGTTAAATCAACCCACTTGTATTATTATTTTACGTTTTATATAATTTTTGAATCAATGTATGTTTTACGTGCCGTTAAATATGTAAGTATGTCTAAGGTTCTTTAGCACTCAATAATTATTAATGTAACGGTGATAGTGCGCGCATTACCTTGGTTATCATAATTTTTTATTATTCATTATCAGCTCTCACTTAATTCTATCAAGCGTGACAAATTTAAATTGAGGAAACATTACTAATTTACTGTAATAGTATATGCTGTACAGTGGATTGTTTGTTGACTTAAACCAACTATGGCAATTATACAGACTTATTTGCGACTTTTACATTTATAATTAATTTTATCCTAAATAATTATTCAATAGGTATTACAATGTAACTAAATACATTTAAATACAATAAAATATTCACAGAGTAATTAATAACCATCTGATGATTTACATTAGAGTAAATTCAATTGTAACAATTGACTTAATTAATAATATTAAGGTTAACTTTAGAACCTAATTAAACAATATTTAAAATATTTATTATTATTGACTTAAAATTATGAAATACAAACATCAATGTTACAGTTAAAAGTGAATAGTTTTTAAATGTTTATTTCATATGGTCATGTAAAATTGTGTTTACCTTAAAGTGACATTGTATGGAATTTTTACTGGAATGTTTGAAACATAATATGACTTATGTGAACATAATATATAATTATGATATATTATTGAAATATTAGCCACAAAAAACATGCAACCACTTGTTGTAGATATTTAAATGTATCTGAAATGCCTATACATAGCGCCGTTTTCAAAATTTGATTATTAATTTAATTTGTTGTTCTTATGATACACAACTTTGAAACCAATATTAGTCACATTTGTTTTTTTATAATTATATTTTGTTTTCTATAAGTACATAAAAATAAATAGAGCCTTTTTGGAAACAGCTTTATCAAACTTATGCGTTACTCTACTCGTGTAAGGGCATGGTTGAAGTAAAGTTAATTTTGCACTCGGTACCTACTGTTTTAAATAAAATCATGAATATTATTTAATTTCAACGTGAAAGTACCTACTGAAAATATTTTTCTTTTTAATTAAAAAAATATATCATAAATTATGAAGTTTGATAGAATCTAATTTTGTATTTAATAACCAGTTAATTTTAAATGTAGAATTGGGTAAAAATTTTATTACATAATAATATATAAGGGTAAAATACTTGAAACTCTTAGTTGAATAAAAATTAACGTTTTAAATCTAACGAATTGATAATATGATAATTTTAACTCACTTAAGTTATTGAATTATTAAAAAAAATGTAGATTGTAACCTGTAAGTAAATTCTAATAGTACACATCGTATATACAACAAAGACAGATGTTTGTGATCAATTTTTTAAGTTTTTAATTGTATTTATGTAACAATTGAACATTTCAAATATATCATTAGATTTAATAAATCAAAATATTATAAACCTATTAAAGTGTACTCTAGTGTTAAGATTTTAAACAGTTGAACATTAATTTTATGTTGGATATTGATCAATAATAGCTATTTATGCATTTAAATATGAAAACATAATAATGAAATATCAACGTTTGAACATATTATATTAAAACACATAATCCCTAAATCATTGTAGCTGATTATGCAATTAAATTTTGTTATGACAATTTTGTTATGCATATTTCACCAGATTAATTTGATGATCGGTGAGTTGGTACGTCGTTTTTGTAAAAACAAAAATGTTTTATTGGTCAAAGCTGACATTTAATATAGTTAATGGTGTAAAAAATACTAATAATTTTATGATATTATTACTAAAAATATTACCGTTCCAACCATTCGATTTAGTGTATATATTTAGTGTTTATCAAAAAAAATGTATCATAAAACAATTTAAATTAGGTGACTAATAAAAGTGTTTTTATATATTATTATCCCTAATAATATAATGTGCAATGTATGGTTTTGACTAACTATTCATGTGTATTATAACTTTTTAAAGTACCTATACTGTTAAGTACGGTCGGGAAAAATAGAACGGTTCACTATTATAAGTGTATTATATTCATGTAAAAAAGTTTTATACGAAATTTAGTGAAGACACCGAGTAGTAGTTGTAAAAGTGTCGACAAAAATTTAATTTCTTGTTTCCTTTTAAACTAATTCGATTTGACATAATTAAGGCTCTCGACATAAGGCGACGTTTCCGTGGATGGTGAATTCAGACAGTTTATAATCGTATTATTTCTGACAATTGAATCTCGGATTTCTTTGTAAACTCTATAATATAAGAACATGAGAAGTTTTTAGTTCTTTGTTACAGTTAAGATAATTTTTTTATTTGATATACAGCATAATATCAAATCTTCGATATTATATTAATGTTCAAAAGTCGTGCTCTAATGTATATTTGCACGTTTATTTATTAAAATATATACTTTTTAGTAATATACACTTTTTTTTACAGTGTTCGTGTAAATAATGTATCTGGATATATTATATAATATATTATATATATATGTTACTAAATACTTTTTTTTAAGTGTTATTGCTATAAACGAAGACATTTGTTTGTTATTTTTTTTTTAAAGAAATATACTGCCGAGATCAATTTTTATTATTCGCAGTCGTTCCGAATGTAAAATACAATTGTGTATAATATTATTCTCGGTTGTAATTTAACGTTCAGACGCACTTTACCGATTTAAAATATTTTTTAGCGTAAATTCGTTCGAGCCGTTTTTCAAGAATAGAACTGCAGTCACCCGTAACGGTGTTGTCTAGCACGTCGATCGCTGCAGTTGTAGTCGCTGTTTTTTTGTCTTTTTTTTTTTAATATCGACGATACGAATAATTCATTGGACCCCCTAAAATGTATATATAGGCGGGCGAATAGTTTTCACGAAAACTGAGTCATAAAACGTCCCAGCAGATTGTACTGCAGAGCAGTGCGTACCCGATCCATTCAACGTTTTTGGGAAGTCGTAAATTCTGAGGGAGGCAAAGGCAAAGGCAAAAAAAAAAACTATATACGGTACATGCGGGTGACTTTTGCCAGCAATTATCGTATGCCAATGAGATTTACGGCACGATGTGTCCGATTCGGAGTTTTATATTTTGACGACGGTAATCATGTCGAAAATCTGTGCAAGGATATGAAATATTAATAAAATACCCGAGGCGGAAAATTTCTAGTTAAAACGTTATATGTTTTTAAATCGATATTATAGATAAATCAATTAGTCAGATGTAAATCATTCTTTTGGAAAGATCATATTGTTATAGGTAGTGAATTTATTGTAATAATAAATTATTATTATATTAACAGACAGAGTTATAAAACTTTTTAACTATAATATTACATTTTTATTGTACTGTTACCAATTATAAATCATATTAGGTACATAATATTAATATATATATCAACATAATATCATGCATATCTAATTACATATAAGTAGTTTTAATATATATTATTTTTTTGGGGGTTGAGACAACTGAGGTCATTAGCCTGTGGAACTGCGGGGGAGGGTACTGTAGGTTTTGAGCACGTGTGTATTTTGTTTTTTGGCAGAATTTTTAAGTGGGCACCCGTAGGTATCTGCCATGCCCAGGTGGAGACGGCGGCCTCTCTCTACAGACACGGTGGCTGCCCGAAGAAAAATGCCACCCGTGACCGAGTTCGAACCGGTGACGGTGCGTGACGCAACCGACGCCTTAGTCCACTCGGCCACTTCGTCCCCCAGTCCTAATATTATAGTTTAATTATGTGTAATATGTAGATGTTAGGAATTACGTGAACCTATGATAATTATTCTGTTTCTTTCTTTGCGCGTCATTGGAAACTTAAGCATTGCAAAACGAACTTTTATCGTAACTTTTGATTGGACGTTTTTAATCGTTGGTGAATAATTAAAGGTTTAAACGATTAACGCAATCTTTGTGTGTTTGTCTGATACATTCGCCAAAGAGGCGTATACAATTAAACATAATAATACAGCAGGTACCTACCTACCTACCTATATGGTAATTATTTGGAAAGTCAGAAGCTCTATTTCAAATTGTAGTGTGAATATTTTAATGTAGTTTTTTTCATGTAATATATTATGACTAATGGCAACACTTTTACCATAATTTGCATCATCAAAATTGTAAAAAGAAAAAACGCTAAATTTATTTATATTTTAAATTTACTTTTTCAAATTTGCAAATAGGAAATATATATAGATGCTTATTTATAATACGAATTGAAAAAACCTATTTCGAATTCGGTCGAGTTTTGGATGAATGGAAATAATTCATAGTTTAAAGGTACAGCTAATTGTTCAATATTACGGGTTTCACACTTTTAGTAGGTCGGTAATATACAAATTCAATAACGAATACACTAGCTGCTCGCTAATACTTTTTGTAATATTATTTCACATTATTAATATCATTTCTACGTACTCCGAAATAGTACATTTAATTTTATAATTTATTGAATTAATGAAGTGAAGCGAAACTAAACCTAATGTCAAATTAAGTTATTCAAACACATTTACGCACCTGCATTATGTGTTTGATAGAATTTTAAAATTATGATAAATTTATTGTATACAGGATTTTGACTTCACCAGACGTATACTTGAGTATACTAAATATTTTATTCATAATTGTAATTAATATCTAAATGTTAATCATAATTTGACATATTAAAACTTTTCCCAGATAAGACATCATTTGATTAAGTCTGACGTGATGTCTGAAATTCTAAAAATTTACATTACATTTTGAATTAGGGCCACAACTGACTTTCAATTTAATTGTAACATATACTGTCTACCTGTACACATGACACACATGCCACATGTTATCAATGTTTATAATTTAATAACGACAATCGTCGTGCTCATATTTCAGATTGGTACTGCAAACACGTGTTTAAATGTATTAAAACGAAAACCGCAAGACATTAAAAATAGGTCTTCGTAACATATATATATATATATAATGTATAATATTTTTAACTATATATAAGTAATTGTATCAACCGCGTGAACTCAATAACATTATTCTCCTCATCGGTATTATATTACGCAGAGTGTCTCACTAGGATTTATGTCTTAAAGCAATGGGGTAGCAGATCGGATTGCACTACTCCGCCATTTTAAATTAGTGAAGCTTCGGTAGGATACCATAACGACTATAATAAGTGTACAACATAAAATGTGCATCACATATTATACAGGGTGGGACATTTATACACATTATTTTCGTCAGTGACGTTTGAAAAAATAATATTGTACGCGTTTTGAATATGGTATTGGAACCTTATCAATGTCGTGTCCACATTCGTAACTGATATCACTAAATATTCCAATGTCTTGTGTAGTTAAATGTGTAGGTATGCTATATCTTACAGGTATGATAATATTATGCAGTACTGACGTTGAACATATTACATATACGTTTTTATATTATCATCGTAATAAGCCAATCAAATCTCTAGACTAAATGTATTTAAGACCACCAAAATTAAGTTATGTCTTAATACAATACTTCTAACACAACAATGTGTTATTATTAGCGTCAATTTGTCTATTATTCGTATTCGGGTTAATTATATAAGATATTCTTACCATTCCGTTTTTTTTCTCGAATTAAATTGTGACGAGAAAATATTTGAATCGTGATTTTTAAACTTTCCGTAACGGTTCACGTACCTGTAAATAAATAAAACAATTTGGTAAAAAAATAAAATAATAATAATTATTAGTTTTATAGCATGGTATAAGTACTTTGGATACCTATACACTTATAGGTTCTAATTAGCTAATGCTGTTCATGGCGACAAACAAAATAACAAGATAAATTCGAATAATATATAGGATAGTATTCACCAACCCGTGTCGCATCCGAAAGTTTTAAATTACCCCACACATAGTGTAGGACAACTGCAAAATATATTTCTCGGATCTATAATAAATTCACAGTTTTGTCTAAATCGTGAACTCGATAGTAGGGAAGTCGCAGGCACGAGATATTATCTTGTTTCATTAATTGCACATATTAAGTTCTTATTCGTATTTTTTACGTCATATAATATTATACTCGCGTATAAATAGTTTACTAAAACAAATAATTAATATACATCGATGTGTTATAATGTTATAATAATATATTAATGTACGTATATACTGCGAAAAAAAGATATATTAATTCTCAAAGCGATTTTTTATAGATATAATATTATAACAGGTGTCTTGGCGTGTGTGTTTGAAAAATAACTTATTGATATAAATATTATCATAACTACAAACAGTAAAATCACGAGCTATTAATTTTGCGCTTCATATAATATTATACGCATATTACACACTTTATAATAATAATAATAATATTATGTACAAGTACTAGCTAAATACACAATAATATAGCGATGATTTATGAGGAATATATTTTATTTATAAATTTAAAACATTATTTAAGCATTTTCAATGAGCATTATAATATTTAATAACTGCAGAGGGCTGAAAAAACATGGCATTTGCTCTATTTATGTTTATTACAATTTTCAAATCAAGTGTATTACATTGTTCGTGTGTTCAGATTAATGAATAAAACATGTAGAACTTTTTTTATATTTTTGTTCAAATACTTCAACTGATGGGATGGTCAACCTTTTATGTTAAACGGATTGTTGTTGTTCATTTTTTAAAATACTAAGAGAATAAGAATATCGGTATTAAGGCCAATTTAAAAATAACTTACATGTATAAATATATATTACACAATTGTTATTTTTGCACCATTTGAAAAAATATAAAGGGACTAGTTTGTTGCAGCTTTTTTTTTTTTTGATTAAACAATAAAGAATGTACCTACTTCCTTCCTTTTTAAAATGCATTTACTTATAGTAAACTTATTTTACTTTTAATTGCTCAATGTAATATTATTGTGTATAATATTTTTGATTAAATAATCAGTAATAAGTAATAAGTAATGACATTTTTGAATGGCAACACTATATTATTATTTTGTTAATATTTAAATAACAATCAAAACAAAACGTTTTATATTTCTTTTTAGAATTGTTAAGATTTATTTATAACTTATTAAAGTTCATTTTGCATAGTGAATTTAAAATAATAACAATCATTTTATATTATACAAAGGTTTGAAACAGATATCTATATTTAATATTTATATTTAAAGGTTTTATTTTAATACCTTTACATTACCTTTTCTCTCCGATATAATTTATGATATAAATATTTTGATCATAAAGCGCGCTATTGTTGCGATATTATGAGATTATATAATACTTTACACATCTGACTTCTATCACCAGCTTACGATTAAAAATAAAAATGTATTAAAAATATTCATTTTCTGCACTGTTTGAATGTTTAAAATACATTGTTAACGAAACTGGTTGAAATAATAATTACAACGAATCGTACTTATTCAATGATTGTAATCATTCATTAAATTATGTATTCTAATCCGATTAAATATTACCAAGGACTTAATCATTTTGAAAAAACCGACGAGCGAAAACAAAAACCGTAAAATTAATTATTTATAATTAGGTATCTGATTCATAATTTGTTTTTACACGCGTTAAAAGTGTATAGTACCTAAAAAACATTGGTGCACGACAATCGCGGTTATACAGTACACGGCTGTAAACCCACGTTTTCCTATTGCCGTTTCAGCTGATAAGCTCGATTCAAAAATATTAAAATAACAGACATTGCCGGATTATGCTAAAGACGCTCGTGGGACAACACTCGACCGGACGGCAGAGCCGAAAGTCGAAGCTATAAAAACTTATTATAATATTCGTGGTCGGCGCAGCAAGGATATAACGAAACGAAACGTTCCGCCGATATCGAACGATACGTGCATCGCTAAACATGTTCTCCTACAGTGTATATATATATTATAATATATGGCTCACCGATTCCTATTCGAATATTTTTGTGAAAATAAAATAAAACCACTATGGATTCTGCGGTTTGCTGACACACGGTTCTGCGGTAGGTATTTGATTCCGTTAAGTTAAGTGATTCAAACGTTTATTCCAAAATATCCAATAGGATAAACCGTATTAACACGGCGTGTACCTACAACTGTCTGCACACTTCGGCGTCGGTATAAATAAAATAAATATCGCGTGCGATACTTTCAACGAAATGAGTTTTGGAAATATCCCGATATGGGTGACACGCGGTAAAATAATGACTGCAAGAACGACGTAGGTAAATATATAATATTATTACACATGTATTGGGTAATAGTAATATGTAAGGATAACAAAAAAATCCCTTTTCGCAACAAAAATGTTGATATTGTTTGAGGAAACTGCGTGGATTCCTGCTGTAGGATACACCTGGATTTTATTGGAAATATTATGACGTGCTCGCATTATGCCTGTATTACTTATTTTTTACGGTACTAAGAACATCAAATGGTTATTGGTTATTTTTTTAGACTTAATACTAGGTAGTCCTACCGGAAGTTGTTTGGATTTCATTGTGCTTAACAAGACTTAAATATGATAATAGGTACTATAGATTTGCTGAAGTGTATTATAACGACGACAGAGTAAATTTTAGTAGATATGTTTGAATTAGTTACCTATTACATTTAAAATGAAAAAATAAGCTAATTATAATTTAAATAAAATTAACGAGTTTGCCAAGCGCTTTTTTAAATTCCCGTATATTGTTGAGATTATCTTTTATAATTTTGAAGAGTGATACATATAATAGTAATGTGTAATGTATATAAACTTGTCTTGCTTTTAGTTTATGTTAAGGAAGTCTTTCCACGTTTTTCCGGCATATTATCATAGGTAGTAGGTAGTTGTTTGTTTTCAGTCTTGTAAAGTATTCGAATAAATGTATTCAAATAAAAGTATTTGAATACTTTTTTTGTATTCGAATGCTATTTTAAATACTTTTTTAAGAAGTATTCGAATACGTATTCTGAATAATTTTATTTGTATTTTGTATTCATTAAAAAAATAATTTTTTCCGATCCAGAAAAATAGTTTTAAATTTGTGACAAGACATATTATAAATCATGAACATTAATTGTATTCTTTAAACGAAATATAATATTGGCCCATGATATGATTATTTTTATAAACACCAATGTGTTGTATCCCGTATGGCCCGTATCGACCAAATCATATGTGGTCAAGATGTATAAATAACTTATGATTACGTTTTATGTTTAATTATTAATTAATAAATGTTAAATACCAATCGTTCAAAAACTGTCAAAAACTAGTTGTGAAAAAAAGTATTCTGATAGTATTTGAATATTTTTTAAAGTATTCGAATATGTATTCCGAATACAAAATTAAAGTATTCTTTACAAGACTGTTTGTTTTTAATGCCTACTGTAAATATAGAAAATCCAGACTCATACATCAAATTATTATAAATCATTAAAATACAATACTAATGCAAGTGTTAAATATTTAAAATTAAATCAAAGATATAATATATCAAAATAATTAAGTTACGACTAAATTGCATTACCAATATTACTCCTGCATAGTAAAAAAAAAGGATTAATGTTCTCTTATATATTATAATCTTATAATCTTTAAAATGGAATTGTAAATTTACCAAAGGAAAATAAATAAATAATACTATATTAGTAGTTCTTAAGATTTATATTTTTAATACTCTTAAGTCTTAATGTAAAAAGAAAGAATATATTATTTCTTACTAGTTTGTTTTTGACTAATATAATGTTGTAAATAAATTGAAAATATTTAAGAAGCAACTCTTAGACAAAACTATTCTCCATTGACTGGTTTTATTACTTTTATAATTTTCGTTTGTTATTATATATGCGTTAAGTTTGTTTTCGTATAAGCTAGTAAGAATGGATGTTTAAGTGCTTCATTAAGGCCACATAATTATTGTATATTTAGCCACAATCTGTCCTAACTCCCATAAGTTATCTCAATTTCATTGTTATTAAAATTATTTACGATATATAATGTTTTTAATTCGAATACACCATTTTGAGTAATAAAAATATGCATTAATACATTTTTATCGACACAAAATTTGCTAATCCCATAAAAATGACTCATATTATAGAAACACATAATTATATCAGTAAATTATTTTAAGATTTTCTATGTTTAAAAATAATCTATAGGGATTTTTTGAAATTATTGAATCTATGATAATACCTAAACGTCGTTAATACATTTATAACAATTTACATTCAGTTATATATTTTAATCGTGCACTATCGACATTTAAATTAAAAATAAATAGTTCTCTAGTTTGGTAAAAAATTATTGTTTATATTTTAAAATACTTAAACACATTAAAAGTACCACGAAGGCACGAACATTCGGTTTATTGATACTGATATCCTATTAATAAAATATTCGAAAACGCTTAAAAAAAAATCAAGTTGGCACCTTATAAAAGGAAAAAAAGTTGAGCGATTCGTCGATCATAAATATTATGACTTAAGAGTGATAAATGATTTTCTAAAACGTACACAACGTAGTCTCTCATTATTATTATTATTAATAATTTTGTATTGGAAGCACGTTTGGATAGGATCAAAAAATGCGTCAGAAACGATTGAATACCTATCGACTTCACCATAAGAACCTCACCTCGTATCTAAAGACGAATGAATCTCAACGATCGACGTGGTCATGTTTTAAACTTTGATCTTCATGTGTATATTTGTAAATGGTTAATCGTAAAACGTTACCGCGGTTGCATTACTGCTACGGCGTTTAACCAGGTTAGTTATTCTTCTACATATTATTATTATTATGATGATGAAAACTACTATTTATTATTACTTTTTTTTTTAGTCATGGGTCATGATCGTCGATCTCCTCCCTAAAAACACCTCTGCTAAATTTATTTATCACGTTATTTCGGAGAAAAAAATGACTACCCACCTGCATACTGACACCGTATAATGAATATAGGTATACGGTTTACTGTTGTTTTATATTGAACCGCCTTGGGCAACAGGGTCAGGCGAGACTTATCCTAAAACACCTCTGCCAACTAGTGTAATTTACTACATAATTTTTCAGTAAAATTAAACCTTAAAAAAAATGTCAACCGACATTAGAACATTTATATTTCACGCGCATATCGTTTACAAAATGTAATCTGTACTACAGTTTTGTGGACTAATGTCGTCTAATGGCAAACAATGATATGCGTAACTTATGATTTGGATGCTCAATAGAAAAAACACGTTCATCAGAATCTATTTAAGATGAAATGTCAAGTTCATATTAAAACAAACATATTAGTTTTCGGGTAGGCAAATCAATAATAAATTAGATTTTTAATAAATAAATAAACTGTGTACAGTTCATTTCTATTAAAAACTTTCATTTTGTTAACATAAAAACGACTTAATAAAATACTCAATTTCTTTCAATTTCTTGTTATCTTTTAACTCTCTGAGAGATTCAAACGTTCGTTTTGAAAATGTTACACCCTAACCATGGATGTATAACGTTTTATTTACACCTAAAAACAATTTTGTTCAATATCGTGGTCATGAAAAAATAAAAATAAAAGAATGTAGCTAGTTACTATAGGTACTATAATAATAGCACCAATAGGTGCTTCTAAACATATTAATACACATTACTGATTACAGTATTAATACTACTCAAAATCTGATTTTATAATAGAAAATTATTAAAACGTCTAAATTTCAACAATTATATCAAAAATGATTAGATTTATCATCCTTATACAAGACATTTTCTATTTTCATCTAAAATTTAAATTAGACGGTTCGGGAAACAGAACTACGATTCCGAATTATTTCCACTGGATTGGAAAGCAAGATATAGTAATAGAACTTGTACGTTAAATATGTGTGTCAGATGAACGATTGCGCGTTGGGGTGGGGTGGAGGGGGTGTTAGCGAGCTATTTCATCGACCGTAACTCAAGTGTATCGAGCTGAAAATTCTCCGGAAGAGAAGACTTTGAGTAGAATAGTTATTGGCAATGTGGTGAATAGTCATCGATAAGTAATCTATCAATTTCATCAGCTGCTTAAGGGATAATCATTTTGTTATGTGACTGGAATAATTTTGATAAGACGCGTTGGCGGAGAGAGCCTCAGATATTTTTTTATCGCTACAGCCCAACTGCTATCTAGTTTTTTTGTCGAGGCAGTTGTGGACTTGTGGTAGATTTGAAATTTGAATCAACCAATATTTTTAGCGAGTCTCCAATTCGAGAAATATTTTTGAATATTTTAAGTCTGCATAAATCGTCCTTGCGTGATTTCCTAAGCGGTATTTTTAGGGAAAAAAACGTACAAAGATAAAGTATAGTGATATTGTACGGTATTGTATTATGTATTGACGTGACACTGTAAGCCCATTGCTTATACCTGTAGGTTGTTGTTAAACGTTAGAAGTTATAAGTATTTTCTTAATTCGACTTCAATTAAAATTGAAATAAGCAGACATTATTTTGTTAATTTTTTTTAAAAATAGAATAGGGATGGTTACTGTTTATAGTTTAAAAGAAAACTAGGTGAACATATCCTGTTCCTTAACATTTTAAATTAAAATAAACAGTGATGGGACACACATCAGAAATAAAAATGTATATTTTTCTAATAAGTTTCAAAAAAGGAAATTTAAAATTTAAATGGACTACAAAACAACAATTTTTTTATATGTTTCCTTACAATGTTTGATTAAAAAAATATGTTCTGATAAGTATAAGATTAGTTATAAAATCGTAAACTAAACTTTAGAAGGAAAAAATGTTTGTGGATAAAATAATATAATAAATAATATATTTTCATATTATAAAAGTACAAGTAAAGAATAAAAATTGTAATTTTTCCCATAATATTTTAGGTATATTATTTTTCGATACCGTCTACCTACTACAATATAGCTATATAACAAATGTTCCCATTTTATATTTTATTATTATTGAATGAATAATTGAATATTTTGTCTAATGGCTTAGAGTAGTAAGGATTAAGGCAACTGGTGAATGATCCAATAGTGGATTATGGAGATTTTCTGTCCATTCATGTAGATGATTTGGTATTTTGAAACAAATATAATGTCTAAATTAACTGGGTGGTATCTTAGGAGATTCGTCCTGTATGCATTGAACCTGGCGGAGACATGATTGAATCACTTTTTAATTTGTTACATGTCGTAAATAATTTCCTTTGGGAGAACTTCAGTGACATACCAATTCGACATGCTTAGAATTGATATCGCCTTCTAACGTAAAATGATTAACAAACAAATTAAAATGATATTCTAAGTGTATACGCTCTTTCTACTAATATGCACTCCAAGCATTTATTGGTAAGTACACCACTGCACTAAATTATGTTTATGCCAGGGTTACTAACGTCAGATGTTTGGTTTGGTTATTAATTGTAATATTATAGTTAATAAGAAATTGAGAACCGTCTTCAATTCATAAATTGCAATAATATTATCAGTGGATATATTTTATTAGGTCAAAAAGTTATTTCGGTTTTTTTTTTTTATAAGAGAGAGTGAGAGAGAGAGAGAGAGAGATAGTTCTCACTCAAGTGACTAGAATCCAAAACCAGATTATTTGTCATCGCTCCCGATTAAATAATTTAATTCAGTTTTGAGCTACTATATGCCTCCATTATATAATTTGATTAAATTCGTGCGTGTATGTTTTTCTTATAAAATTTGATCTTGTTATCTGATTCAGACTATTATTACTTTCATTATTAGTGTAGTCATTAGTCAAATCATTAATTGTAGGTACTTCTCATAATTTTCGGGTGTGATCAACTTAATGATACGAATGGTGGCAGACAGAATGAGCACTGGCTATTATCCCTAATTATCATTTTACGTTACCGCAGTATTTATTCTTATCTTTCCTTTGGGATACGGTAGATTTCTGCGGTTAGATAAAGCTTTTTTTGAAACATAATTAGTATACGAGAAATGAGAAAAAGAACGCAAATAAATACGTCAAACGAGTAGAGCAAGTTGAACACTGTCATATATAAAGTTGTATTCAAGTCCGTTCGAGAGTAATGGAAAATCAACAACACAAATATGCATATACATATTTGATTTTCTGAACATATAGTTCAATTAAAGTTACACGACAATTTGTTTTTCTATTGAAGCCATGTCATCTTTCATAATTATAATCATGTCTATATTTTGTATAGAAAATAAATCGGGTGTTGAAAAAAAAAAATTCGAAATAAATCTACTTTACGCGTATTATATGTTGTTTATACGTCTTAATCAAAACTATTCAATTTACCGACTGTTTACTGTACGATAAGAAATTCTTACCCTACAATGTTAATATGGAGATGCGCGAACGTCATCGATATTACATTACTTAAATAATTAATGTAGGAAATTGAAACTTACAATAAATGTAATATTATCTTACATTTGAAATGCACATTGGACTGAAAAATATACTTTTGTCTTAGAAACTGTTTGATGACAATGAAATCCAGTTACTTATTTTGATACGAACACTTAAGAAATTAAATTGCTAATTAAACATCCGTCTGCAGGGTACATTATCATGCTGCAGCACTGATATAAGATTAGAGTTTTAGATTACACTCGAATAGCAATTCAAAATAATAAAATATAATGTATAAGGAAACTTTATATTATGTCATTATAATATGTCAGCAGAGGCTCTTTGCCAAAAATAGTCTTACTGCAGCAGGGCCTAACCCAGAGAAATCCGAGAGGAAAATCTTATCGACGTTTTTATAAAATATTTGCAATACCCTGACCACACGAGTTACGACCACAACAGGCCACAATTCGTTTCGATTGTTGTTTAAATTGATACATTAGAATTTACAAACAACTGCGTATATTTACAAACAATATATGAAATCGATTTGGTTTTCGTGTCTCGAAAACGTATTCGTCGTGGTCTTCGACCTCCAGAACGAATATTATTTCGCCCGAACTTTAGTCTTGTAAATCCCGTACAACAACATAATAATAATATCAATTATCAATCAATCTCGTGATGTACGGACGAGAGGACACTGCAGCTGATTAGTTTCTCGCTCGTACAGAACGTGAAGTTTAGTTGTTATATACATTTAAGTGAGTATATACTATAATAATATAAGTACTAAAACTAGGTCAAAATACTAAGCTCGGATAATATTATATTTGAAAACCCAAGCGTCCCAAGACTTGCATCATATTATTATTAATATAATATATTATCCATATACCTTACTCGTACCCGGAGATTATAACAAATCAATCAAATTTTCATCATCAACATT
>NC_042494.1:17254508-17265785 GCF_005508785.2 Acyrthosiphon pisum | reverse complement strand
TCGTTAGTAAAATTCAACTTTTTAGTATGAAACGCGAGTTAAAACACTGAGCCGTTAAACACGATGATATTTATTTTGTTTTTACTTTATCAAGTTAATCCCAAATATTAATTAATCATAATATTAATTGTTCGGTACCGCGGAATACGTCGTGCACACACTCACACACACACACACGCACACGCGACTGCAGCTCACCCATAGAGTAATAATATCGTCTAACATTAATATTATCAAAGAACAATAACCAGTACACTATGTGCTCGCCGTGAACCACGACTACCGTCGAGTGCAGCTGTTGTCGTTAACACAGCTGTTTGTGTCTGATGAGTGTTATCAGCGGCGGCGAACTGTCATCACGTCCGCTTGCGCGATATACACCGGCCGTTGTGTCTGTCGTCACCTTTCGCGTTTCTTTTTCCGTGTAAGTCCTACGGATCAAATATTTGGTCGGCCACTAATTAACGAGGACCGGATCCTACCGTGGTCAGAGACCGCGGTCTTTCAAGACTTGCTAAAAGGTCGGTGGATCTAGTCCTCTCCTAGGGATCAAATCCTATACGTAAACTACCGAAACAACACTTTGACAACATTTCGCTCCACTCGGCTCTAATCGACATCGTACACCGTCGACTCCCACCATAGGCCACATCAGCTTCGCCGTCTTCGGGCGATCATCGCCGGTTGCCAATTATATACCCGGTCGAACAGGTTGTACAAATCTTTGTACTATTTTTGTGTATTTTTCACTTTGGCGACATTATCAATATTGTAATCAGACATTTAAGATTACGAATTGTCCGCTGTTAAAACTTAAACCCCGCAATATATATTATCAACTTTATTAATTACCCATGCAGTTTGGTTATATTACGATTTACTATAGTACCATCGTGTAAATATTCTCTCATCCTTTCTCGCCTAAACCCACAGTCCACTTTAAAAGGTTCGTGTGCGGCCCAGTCGCACAATATTATCATCATTATGGCCACGGACCACCGAATAAAAAACGCACTATTGCATCAGAGTTTTTTTAAAACATTTTTTTTTTTTTGATCGATATCCATCTTGTGTTCAGCCTTGTGAATAATAATGATTACGTTTTTATCAGAATATACGATTTGACGATAAAACGCCGCCGCCGTGTGTACGGATACTGCAGGAAACCCCACTAATTAGTATTGTATTGCAGTAGTACGAGCTTATATTATATAGACGACGTATACATAATACATATATGTGTATGTCGTATGTATAGTATTGTTATAGCGAGTAATTAGGGATATAATTTAATATTTTTTCTCGTGCAAGTCACGCGTCAATAACAGCGCCTCTCGCCGGTAAACGAGACGTACACGGCCGACATGGCGATAAAATATATCGGGGGGGGGGGCTCGTTATCGGTTGTCCGAAACCAACGGCGAAGATTTCGAGTGCCGAGCCCCCGTCGTAAATCATTCGATATCAAAATTCGACTGACGCCGAATCCGTGCCAAAATTCGACAGCGAGGGCGTACCAATATATTGCAAGGCGTGTATATCTGCAGGCCGCAGCCACTTCACAGAGGTACCTACTGCAGCAATACGTTTTTTTCTCTTGAAAACTTATTTTCGATCAAAATAGGTACCAATCTTCGTATAGGGTTAGAGAGTGTGAAATGCTCACCGACCCCTTGAAATATCGAATGACGGTTTTTTTGTTGGTATTTTCAAAGGAACGCGACGAAACTAACGACGTGTGTCGTCTAATTTTTTATTTCAAATTCAAGTACCTACCTAACATTCCATTTTAAATAAAATAAATATATTTTTATTCGGAAATACGAATTTGATTGGTTTGCGATCGGTTGTCCGAAACGAACTGCGGAGATATCGAGTGCCGAGTACCCGTCTTCAATCATTCGATATCAAAATTCGACTGACGCCGAATCCGTGCCAAAATTCGACAGCGTGGAGCAAGTGTCCCAATACATTTCGTGGAAGTGCGAACTAATATATGTCTTGCTTAGTTTTTTTACATTTCAAGGGTACAAGTCGTTTTTAATAGAATAAATATATATTTTCCAAGGAAATATGACTTTGATTTATTTCGATAGGTATAGGTGGGGAGGGGGAAATACCAAAACACACGTGTGATAAATAGCGTGTAATAAACATTTTAGGAATTAAATATACGTAGGTATCATTATTATTTATTAATATGGAACTATATATTATGATGATAATAGTGGAGTATCCGAATATGGATACTTAAATACCATGATTGTAAGAAAGTTGCATACAGTTATAATTTACCTACATATAAAATATATAAAATCATAATAAATTATATTTTACAACAATAAAACTATATAATATTTGCATTGTTGATACTTGTTTGGCAATATTATACGCTATACGGCATATACTGATTTATACAGCGCATAATAGATGCAATATATTATAATATTTATTGCGAAAACTTGAAGAACTGAAGAAACAAAACAATATGAATATATAGGTACATATAGTTAAATATGAATAAACTTAACTTAAAAAGTAGGAAATAATAAAAACGAACAGTAGTGTATCTTAATATATTATTATATATTTCTCCTGTCTGTGTGTAAGTAACAGGAAGCTAATAAAAAAAAAAAAGTATTCAAACTCCTCCTAAACGGCTGCACCGATGATTTTGATGAAATTTTTTATGTGTGCTTGAATGATTTAGATTCACAATATTGGACCCGATGTATTTAATATATTTTAATATTTCGTGAGTAAGAATGTGTTTCAATGTACTTTTAAATTATAATTACTATTTGTTCCCTCCAAAATGAACACTAAATACTAAATTGATACGAAATGTTCTTATAACAATTAAAATAGGTAAAAGTACCGAACTTTAGTTACTGCAACTAGGACCGAGGCAAATATGAAAATATATTGTTGTCTCGTATCTATATATATTTAGTCATCGATAAACTAATGATAATATGAACATGTTCTCCTTCTCTTACTTTCTCTCGCACTCTCTATCTCTCGCTCTCTCCCTTTTGGACGTTTGCCCGACACCGTGAGTGTGCGTTTACCCCCAACACGATTCCAATGTATAAATTATTTGATTATCGCCGTACGATGTACAGCCGGCTGCATGATATTATGACGTCAGATACGAATCCAGGTAGGGGATACATGCCTCTCGGCTTCCACAAACACAATTCTCAATTATTTTCGGAGGGACATATTATTATAATTATTGAAAAACATATCCATGGTTTTCGTCCAAATAAAATATGTAAATAATAGAACTGTTAAAAAAAAAAATTGAATATAATAGAAGATAATTTTATAATGAAACGTTTTCAACTATTTAAAAATATTTCAAGTGATTTTCAAAAATTCAATTGATCGAAAAAAAAATGGAACAGTAAATGTACGTAAGTATTCACTAATTATAAAAATACATAGTCGTTGGTCAAAATATTTAATTGTAGGCCATAATAGACGACGATGATCAGTAATGCGTTTAGCAGACTGCCCGGAAAAGTGAACACATACCTCATCACCATCTTATTGCTTGAACGTATTTATAATTTATATATTATTGTTTCCTCATTGAGAGGACATAAAACCCGTGCGTGTTGTCTTCGTCTTACTGACGCATATAACATTAAAAATTCTAAGTTCAGCATAATCCATTTTACTCTAATATTTGCTCGGATTATTTCTAATAGTATTTGAGTGGGTTGACCTATTATCAAATTTGAATATAAGAATATTATATAATAGAGGGTATGGCATAGGAATTGTATGATATTTTAATATTAAAGCAACATGTGTGTGTGCATTTGAAAATGTATAGAACTTTTACAATTTAGAGGGTCATAAAGTCATGATTGATAATTATCTATATTGTTTTAAAATATAAAAAAATATCACTGAAAGACTACCCTAGATAACGATAATATGCCCAACTTAAAATTGTATTTTATAACCTTTCGTTAACTCTGATATTAAAAAAAAAAACGTATCAGAGTAATAGATAATATGGATTATTGTTCTAAACGTTCAATTCGCCGTCACTAATATGCGTCACTAAGACGGAGACTGCAAGACATGTGTCATAACACGCCTTATCTTTTTATTTTATGTGTTTGTACACATCGGACGATTATTAGAACGATACGCATATTATACGGACTTGTGTAATTGACGGTCATCTCGCGTCTTCTACGCGTATAATATCATATATTATATTCAATTATGAAAATCTGATTTGCATACAGAGTGGTCACTTTATGCCTCTGGAGAGTTCTGACGCTTTGCCGAACGCCGCACGCAGATCGTAAAATGTTCTAAGTACAAGTATTATACGTACGTATATAGAACACTACAATAATATGTAAGTACGATTAATATGTACAACGATCGCGTACAGCGCTCTCCAGTCACATTTACAGGACGCATAACAGTGTTAAAGTCGGTTTATCGTCTAAAAGCCACATTCAAATGTGCACTGTACCTAGTCGAATTTACGATTATACTACTTATACAAAATTGTGAATATGTGTGTGTGTGTGTGTGTGTGTGTGTGCCAGAGTGTTCTGAAATAGTATAATAATTGTCACTGCCCAGAGGGCCAAGATTATGTAAAAAACAGTACAATAGACTTAACTGCTCTACGCGCGTGCCGCTTTACCGTGTGGACATTAAAATATTATGTTATGCTATTTAGGTAGTACATTAATATCAATTTTAAACGTCGTTGAAACGGTTTTCAACAAGAAATAAAATAGGATATTATTAATATATTGTACGGGTATATCATATTATTATTATTGTGTCTATGGATTATACGAGTTGTTAAAAATTGTATATAAGACTTCTACCAGAATATAATATATTGACGATATTTCTAGGGATTAGTGTTCAGACTTGACGATTATTACGGGTTTGCACACTTAACTGTATTCCTTTCCTTTCTTTTTTTTTTTCATTTTTCATTTGTGTGAATTCCTGTTTTATGAAAAATTGGAGGCCAAAAATGTTTATGGGCTAACGATTCATAATAATTGTCCGACCAACGTTATGGTTTCCAGGGTAAATGGACAACGAAATATAAATTATATATCATTTCCCGACCTTTTGCAAATTACCTACATTAAATACCAGCATTGTAAAGATATAACATTACTATGTTTGGTTTTTCAATCCGAATATTCTAATTAAAACGTTTTGTAATATATTTTACCATTCATTAATTTCTTTTAGTGTGTACAAAAGGAACAACATTTATTCAAAATTCTAATTTTTGTACAGTTTTACGTTACTGTTATTTAGGGCTCCAAGTTAATGTATGTTTGCATCGACCAAAATCTAAAAAGTAAGTTACAACTGGAGCAGCATTGGGTCAATACTCTGAGTCGTCAAGTTTGGAAAACGATTTTAAATTAAACACAGTTTACTGTTTACAAATAATACGTATATAAATATGTTGTGCGCGTACAAATTTTAAGTGTTCATAAAAAAATAATTGTTTGTCAAGACGTTGGGAATGATTTTACATTCACTTAAAATATGGTCCAGTTTATCTTACTGTTGCAAAACTACTCTAGACAATTCAAGATTGACCTATTTTAAGTATACCATTTGTGTTCAGTTTCTAATTCGTTAATAAAACAACATTTAACTTTTGAAGATGTGACCTTTTATCCGAAAAAAATTTATAACACTAGGAAAATCTGTTATAGTTGAATCGCTTAAATTGGCTATTATTAATAGAGCGAAACTTTTGATACATAAACATAATATTAAATCATATGTTTATTCGGAATATTTAAGATCCAACTAATATTAATATGTTTGTATAATATAATATTTATTTCAGTTTGTGCATAATTCATATGTAAAATTAATTGGAATAAATTAGATTGTAATATTATATTATTATTTTTATGTTAGTACTTTACTGCATACACGAAAGCAATAGTCATAATAATAATATTATATTCTTACAACATTGGTTATTTCGTGAAATATTTTTGTGACTTTTATGTCCTATTAAAAAAGTTATGTGTTTTGTCGGTTTGCTGATTAACTTTATAAATTTATTAGAAAACCAATAAATTATATTACGGTCTGTAATGGTTAACAAATGACAACTGTAAGACTTTTACTTAGGTATTTATTATATTAAATTTGTCATTTATCCTTAACATTTTTTTTTCATATTTGTAAATAATAATTTATCAACGAGGATTGATTACGATTTGTGTAGAGGATATGAGACATATCGTGTTTAAAGCACCATCACATTCCACTAATATATTTTATACTAAATTATAAAATACCAATTCCTAACTTAATAATTAAATTTTTTACATTTGTTCATTATCGTGTCAATAAATTAACGTTATCCTAATAAAATTAAATATGTCTTTTATTGGTTAAAAGAAAGGATCATCAAAGTATTTTAATAGAAAAATGTATAACTGTTTATATCAAAGTTTATATTTTACTCAATTGTAACTAATATCTAACTATACTTACCTTTATGAATATTGAATTTATATTTAAGTACACATAACTTTCCATGTATTCCCAATAATGGATACGCACATGTGTTTTCACTTTCTCGTCATATTCTTGACAAATGTTTACGATGACTTAAATTTAAACTAAAAGTGCTTATTTCTTCGTCACACGTTTAACGGTAAACATATGACAATAATTATTGGTGTGAAAATACTGCGAGCAAAAGAGAATAAATATTTTGTTTATTCACTTAAGTTATTAGTTTAAGATTAAAGTTATTTTCAGATATAGTTCAAATAAAAACATTCACAACAATATGCAAAACTAAATGTATAAGTATAATTTTTATTTTATTGGTTGATAATTTTCATAACGTTTAATTATGTAGGTTTTAGCTGGTACCTAAACCGTTAACATAATATTATATTGAATCATTTAACAAAAAAAAAAAAAAATTTCTTCAGAGATTTTATTATTTTATCATCTACCATACTTACAAAACTTTTCCATACAGCTGATTTAAATTTTATCGGCGTACAATGTTTGTTTTAAACGGTGTGATTATTTGTAAGTGCGTTAAAAAACTAAATAGATTGAAAAAAAAGCAAACGAGCAAAAATAAATTACAAAACCAATTTGGTCAAATAGAGAAAGTATAAATTACTATCGTAGGCATAAAATAATTACGACTTTGTAAGGATATCTTTTTTTTAAAGAATTTATTATTTTTAATAATTGTTTAGCCATTAAGGTATTATCTTGTTGCTACTCTCTACTGGTGAAATTAAACTCTAATTGATCACAATATGAACGATATCACTCTTATATATTGTTAGTCTGTATTTTCTGTGAGTTGCTTGTGTATACAATTTATTTCTTGGACAGTGACGTCGTCATTGAATAAAAATCAAAACTATACCTATATTATACTCATTTGTGTTACAGAGTCATCAACTGTTTGATGGTTTGACGTAAACGTAGCTCACTGCATATTTTAAAAGTTTAATCGGCTTCTCTGTATAAACAATTTAGGTTTTCTCGACGTGGAAACAAATTATGCTGACAATTAAATGGACGAACATCGGGACGCATCTCATGTATTCATTACCTACTTATATTTTATCGTACAACAGGTGATAATAATAGTTACCTACAGAATTGCAGCGATGTGCCGAATTCGATCAGATTTCATCGGACACTGCGAGTGATTCCAAATGAATTCCCCGGGCATTAATAAAAAGTAACACGATTTTAACAGGCTACACTATTTTTTTTTTTTTTGGTTTTATCGATCCAAAACTATATCCGGCAGCTAAAGCCGTTATTGCAGTGCAGTTATGAAATTTTATATGGAATTTTATTTAAGTATAACAGTTTTTTTTTTATATAATATACATTAAATCAAATGGTAAATATTCTTTTAAAAACCTTAAATACACTATTTTATTCGTTCGGCTTCAATATTATATAATATGATTTTATTCTAAATGCACTTTAACGTTGTCCTCGTGCGCCCTTTTACCGTGGTTGTACCAACGTCGTTAACGTGCAGCGGTCTTTATATTGCCATTAAGAACATTTTTATAAGTTTCTCGACCACAACAAGAATCGCTTTTTTTTATGCAAAAACAAACAATAAAAAACAATATTCGTATCTTTTTGGTCGATTTAAATTCCAAGCATTTCAGTAGATAATACGAGAATATAATACTGCAGCTTTCAATACGTGAAGTTTTTGTTATATATATTTATATATTAGGTATTCGAATATCGTTGCGATTATATCATAATAATACGTCTGTGTGACGCCAAAAAGTATATTAGGTATACACAGAGGAATCTGAAAAATATTTCGATCGCTCTTAAACATGCGATAAAGTCTCAAAACAGCAAAGTTGTTCTTTTTAAATCAGAAATAACCTATAATAATATAATACATATACGCATATTATATATATATATCGCATACCAGAAATATTATTTATATTCAAAAACTTTTCCGTACGAGATATTATTACTATTGTATATCATGGACAGTAAAATGTTTTGTTTTCACATATTTATAAATTAAAAACGATAATAGCGGTACCTATTAATTGTATTATGTGTATTTAATAAAATACATAGCGTAGGCGGTATAGGTACTGTTAAAATTATATTTATGGTTCAAAAATCTTAAAAAAAAAAAAAAACTATGGTTATTGATGACTGTAAATAAATTAATAATAGGGAATATATAAATAAAAGCTACATCCGTGTTCTGAAATATTTAACGTTTCGACAACAATAACGCAAATGTAAATTTTCCACCGGTAATAATAACCGTTCAAAGTTATTATTACTAATAATAGGTTATTATAATATGTATAAAACCAAACGCTTAGGTAAGTTTTTATGCGGTGAGTTCTCGGCAAGCGTAGGTAGGTAGGTACATTAATTTTTTAGACAGTTAAGTATCAATTTACAAAGATAAGCTTTGTTAAAATTGTTACGTGTTTTTTTTAAATAATTAAAATATAGGTAAATATTTTATACAACTGTTATTATACACGCCATTAAAAAACATTATTATAATATGTTGATCAATTAATTTCTGAAAAAAAGTAATTTTCGACATTGTAATTTTTATTCTTAATTATGTAGGTACACACATAGGAACGCTCGTACCTAATTTAAAGTTTAATAAAAGGTACCCTCCGATAAAATTATTATTTTCTGGATAACAACACCAAAACGGTGTTACGCCTTTCCTAGTTTCCTATATTGGAAACATTTAGTGCAGTTTTAATGTGAAGGATAATTCCCTATGCATAATTTTACATGTGTTGCTTGGGTTATTTTAGGTTATGTCAGTGTTAATCCTGAATTTTGAGTTAGGAATGTAAGTCGGATACACTATGCTACTATAATAGTCTACACTATATATACATATATGGATAATGACTTAAACCAGTGATCAACAATTATTTACATATTGCTCGTATTCTCAGTCGATATCAACAACTGCGAAATTATCGGTACACCGTCCTATGCTACTTCTGACGAATAACAAAAAAATTATACATTATTTCAATAGAATAAAACAATTCATTTCGTATGAAATTAAAATCGAAAAATCTTACATGTTATATAATTTACGATTCGAACATATATATAGAGCTTTATAGGTTAAGCAAATTATTAATATTAATAATTAAAGTTTAGCATATCTTAGCTATAATAACGGAATATTGGTTTCAACTATATACCTAAGCTCTGTTTTGTGAATTAAAAGCGATCAGAATATATACAAAAAATATATTTAGGTTAATACCTAAGCTCTAATTATAATGTAGTGTGATGGCGTCCGTTTTCGGCATAGATATCGAACCTCTATTATAATATATTGAGCTGATAAACAACTCACGCCGAACGTTTGCGTGCCGTGACATTATATGGGTGATTGATATTGTTTTTCCATTTGGAAAATTCGATTGCACCTATTATTTAATGTAAACATTACTCGAAAAATAGCAAGTCTGTTTCCTCCTCCGGACCCCGGACGTTAAGTATAGCGCATTTTGTTACGTTTCGCTAAATAACGGTTTGCGTGTTTAACCTATATATTATACCTATCAATGTGGGTATACATAATATGATAAATATACCTACCAGGTTGACACGGCAATTCATAATACCCACACTTTACGCCGTGTTCGGGGTAGACTGCAAGTTGTTATTTTGAAGTCGAGTACCGCCAGAGTAGGTAGATAATTTTTAGAATTTAGGTGGGTAGCAAACACGCATATGCTTAATAGATAATGTTATATATATACATGGATAGGACACCCCTATACCAGCTGCGGTATAATGTGGTCGAAGAGAATGAACGTTACCACGGTAGTGGTTCCAGTAGTGGTTTATATAGTACATTTCTTATATCATTGTTACCAATTTATAATATTAATGTGTTTAAAGAGTTAAGAGAATATAATATATCTATATATATAAAAATGGAGACAAAAATGTATAATAATTCATCAATCGAGAGCGGCTGGTCCGATTTGGCTCAAATTTTTTTTAAGATGTTCGTAACTGCCAGGAGAAGGTTTTTACGAAATAAAATTTCAGGAAAATCAACCGGAAAGGTAGGAAATCTCAAATCTGTATGTCAAAAATACAACAGTGGCGCAACAGTGCATTATATTATATTGGTTGCTATTGGTTAATCGGGCATTTTTGTATAATATAAAAATGAATCGCAAAATGTGTTGCTAAGCGCAATAATTCTACTGTACGTGTGTTGTGACTGAACTCGTTCTAAATGGTTAGACCGATTTGAATGAATTTTTTTGTACGCGTTTGCGTTTATTCATCTGATTTTAGTACGGTTAGGTTAGGATTTTGTATTAATTGAGTATATCAATTCACCATAGGTAGAATACGACAAACTTGGTATAACGTTGTTACTTTAGAGTTAAATCATACACTAACGCACATACAGCACGGGGTCCGCGATGATACGCGATTGCCTACCTGATAATGTACTGCTGCGAATCAGAATTTTTATTCCGGGCAACGGAAAAGTTAAGATTAATTTTGAAACCCATACACCGAATATTAAATAACGATAAGAACAAATTTTGAGTCACATATAGTTGGTACACTTAATGGGCAACGAAGTGCACGGGTTCAGCTAGTATATATTTATTTATTTGAGAATAATTGTACAATTTGTAATTATATTTTTAAAATAAAAACAAAATATGTATAATGGTTTGT
>NC_042494.1:17251439-17254408 GCF_005508785.2 Acyrthosiphon pisum | reverse complement strand
TTTGAACATGTTTAAAAAAGTAATAGTGTTCAAGCAATAACACATAATTGCTAAAATAGTAATTAACCATAATACAATAATATTTGGCCCAACTCACCACTGAGTGAATTTCACTACAAATATATCTTACATATAATATAATTTAGGGGACGGAGTGACCGAGTGGACTAAGGTATCGGTTGAGACGCGCGCCGACGCCAGTTGAAAACCTCGGCCACGGGTGGCATTTTTCTTCCGGCAAGTCACGGTGATCAGAGAGAAGGACCGCCATCCCCCACCCCGGCATGGCAGATACCTGCGGGTGCTCACTAAAAAATCTGCCAAACTGTGTAAACGTGTTAAGCCTACGGTACCCTACCACACAGTTAAAAACCATCCAATGGTATAAGTTGCCGCGGGTTAATTAATAAAAAAAATAATAAAAAATAATATAATTCGTACTCAAATCAAAATATTTACATAATACGATGTTTATTCATCTCTTAAATAAGCGTAAATTATATTTAAAAACAATTTTAATAAAATGTAAATTAGATGAATTTTTGCAAAATAATATGATTTTAATAAAAATAGTAATTTATTCATTTTTTTTGTTTAAATCTGATTTGCTTATTAATTTTCCTTAAATAAAAATCTTAATATTAAAAACGATTTGTCTAAACAGTTCTAGTTTTCTAAACATATTATAATATGATTACCCAACAATAGTGTATCTCATGGGTCACCTGACTGGCAGATATTTTGAGGAATATTGGTCGATTATGTTGAAAATTAACTATACCAATATTGGTTGATCACGTACGCAATTTTAAACATGATTTTATGCTTTTTATACAAAGTAAAGTATTTACAAGCGAAAAAAAATACAAATTTCTTATGGAGAAATAATAAAAGAAGAATATTATTATGCTGCATGTAATAATAACATAATTAAGATACCTGAATAGACCACCAGATATTTAAAAATTTAAAAATAGCTCGTTTGTTGGAAAATGTTGGGGACCCCTGGTGTATGAAATCCATACCATTTATTCCCTACACTCATTCTACATACTTACATAATATAGTGACATATACCCGTGCATTTTATTTTAGATTTTATTTACTGCTATAATTTCATAAATTTAAAATGTTTGTTTGGTATTAGGTACACATATGACCTCATTTTTCAGACTACTTATTATTTAGATTTTGTAGTGCTGTACAATATTTTTCTATGGCTTTCAGAAGTCCAAACAATATCCTGCAATCAAACATAGTTAATAATTTAAACCCTATTTTCTAGTCCATATCTATATGCAATATAAATGCATAAAGATAAAATATAAATTGATGCATTTTACATACAAACGTCAAAAATTATTTTCATAAAATTGTACATCAAATTTAAGGTATTTAGGTCAACTATAGATACAAAATATACGTAATTTACAAAATATTATATGGCAATGAGGCTAGAATTCACAAATAGGTATAATTATAATTGTATTCAGAAATATTAATGATAACTGAAGTGGCTAAAAATATAAACAAACCAGTTGGTCGTAACATAAAAATGTACTCAAATAATTTAAAGCAAAACATAAACGATTTTTTATTGTTTAACTCGTAAAGTGAGAATTTTATTTAGTTTTAAAAGTTTTATCATACTAGAACTATAAAACTAATGTGATCATATCTAGAAAAATTTCATCTATTATTATATATTACTATGTTTAAAATAAAATCTATTTGAAAAACAAAATGTGTAAATATCTTAAAACTCGACGAGGACTGCCTATCCGACACGGTAAAGTTTAATAATATTATAATATTATATACTATGCTTAATCCCAGCGGTATTTGCTGGATCACTGCAATAAATTGAAATACCGCATAATATAGGAATTTTATTTTGGTATTGGTACTGCTGTATTGGTAATTAAAAAATTTCACCTGTTAAGAAATAAATTATTCTATTTTTATTTGGTTCTTATTTGTACGTCACGATAATATTATGTATTATACAACGAAATGAGTTTTCGATTAGTTTCGTAAAATTGACATAATAATATTACTTACATATTATATTACATTCTGATAATCTAGAAATATTACGTGTTTTACATAATATCGTATTCGCCCATCGATTGTTATGCATTTACACGCATGTTTGACGTTTAACGCGCAAAATTGAGTGTTGGAACGAAAAAGAAATTTCCGATACCTGTATTATACGCGTTGTGTATAATAGTCTGCGTGGTGATACTGTACCTACTATTATAATACGAATCGATTAGAGAATGCAACCCGTGACCCAAACCAGACCACAGTATTTATAATAGGCTCTAAAGATGCACGTTTTCTCGTCGGAAAAAAACATACATTTTTTATATAATTATATATCTTACTCTAGTGGAATATGTGTACATTTGTCCGACCTCGTAGACCGTAGTGCCGAATACAACTGTGTGTAAAGTTTGCTTACCAATATAATACAGGGTGTAACAGATAGAACTGACTTTTGGAATAACTTTTATTTTAACGATATTAAAATTTTTTTTTATATATAATTTATAGTCACTTGCGCCACACATATTTTATACAAAAATGTATTTAAATATTTTAACACTGAAAATAAAATATTTTAAATTTGATTTAAATTTTTTTGGATTTATTCAAAATAGCCAATGTATGAATCTGATTATACGAACAATTTTGATAGTAAAAACATTTATCTAAGTCAATTATTTTATTTTTTAGAATTTTTTAAAATATCAAAATTTTTTTGATTAATTGAATTTGGAACGTACCTAATAACTTTTTTCAAAATATTTTTTTTAGGAATTTTCTGACATGAGTATTTTTCTTAAGTTATTTATTAATTATATAATTTTAACAATTTTTGTCATACGTTTAAGTAGCATCATTTTTTTTTTTTTTTTTGGTCAAGTCTTTCTGTTTCATCTTGTATGCTACACACACAATAC
>NC_042494.1:17248814-17251177 GCF_005508785.2 Acyrthosiphon pisum | reverse complement strand
CCGTGTCTTGGCAGTTTAATTTCGAATTAAACCGCAAATACCACTGTCTAAGGATCCACGTTTTCTCGTCTAAAAAAAAACATAATATATTTATGATATTATTATATATCTTACTCTAGTGAAATATATTATGTACATAATTTGACCGACCTTGTAGTGCCGAATACAATTGTGTTTACCACTATAATATACTACACTCACAATACCGGTGGTTACCCTAATCCACGGTCCGACCCGTCCGGAGACTGACACTCATATACATATAATATAAGTACCACTTCAAACGGCGCAGGAGACAGCTAAATTGAAAACGTTCGATGCGATTCTGCAATAACCCGTACGACGGGTCAAAACGGTGTTTTCGGTAATGAAGTTACGCTGCAGCCGTCGTCGGCTGCAACGGTCGTAATGGCCTTTTTCACGGTCTGCCTGGACCGGAATCTCTACCGTGTCTTGGCAGTTTAATTTCGAATTAAACCGCAAATACCATGTTTACAGTACAGAACATCATCGTGTGGAAAATATAACTAGTTGTACACACATTTGGCAATCACTTCGTGTTTTTACATCGTGTTGAGCAACGTCGCCATAGGTCGGCCTATAATGCGCAGAAAATTATCACCGATACAATAATAGCTCAACACTGTTTAACAATAGCTTTAGGTATGTGTGGGTATGTGTGTGCACATTATCAGACTTGGGTAAAATACTTTTTAAAGTATTTCGAATACATATTCCGAATACTTAAAAAAAAGTATTCAGAATATGTATTCGAATACTTTTTTTTAATAGATTTAAATTTCAATAGCAAAAATATTATTTTTTCAATTCTGTGTTTATAAATGAACATTATTATAATCTGGATAATACACACCTATCTGGCTATTAGTTATAAATTATATTCAAATTAATATAATTAATAAGTAATAATTAGTAATATATAAGAGTATACCTATACCTATAAGAAAAAAAGTATTCCGAATACTGTACTCAGAATACTTGTAAAAAGTATTCAAAATACCGTATTAAATACTTTCAAAAAAAAGTATTTAAATACTTTTTAAGTACCTATTCCTAATATTGTATTCGGAATACTACCCAAGTCTGCACATTATATATATTACGTTATGTGCATACGCCACTATTGCATGCGTACTCCACAGGCCCACAGCTTAGTAAATCGAAGTGATCTAACTAAAATAGTGAAATGTACCAATTTATTTATTGTACGGCGCACACTCCGCGTAATAAAAATGAAAAATAAGTATTTTATTTCAGGATAATAATTTTGGTCATATTAATCTGCCGCGCACGTGGTAGACTCTTTATTCCAGTCCATTCTCTCTAACGAGGGTTCATTTTTCTTATGTTTCCCTCCGGAAACCACGCTGCACTAATGCATACATAAGACAACGAAAAATATTTATAAGTAATATTATAAAGAATAATCCAAACTATTACTTACCTACTTAAAGAAATTGGTTTTGATTGGTACGCTCAGACAGAACATTTAATCTCAAATAAACAGCTAGGAATGATAATTTAGAATTAACTATAGTTAACTCCAAACAACCTATAGTAGGTTGTACAAAACACAAGTAATCATCATAATGTTATTATCACACTAAACAAAATGATGAACACTCCCTCTTGAAGTTTCGTTTCCTTCCAATGTACCTTTATAACATCATATTATTATACTTACTTTTTCTTATTAATATTTACCGTTATACAGGGTTATTCACAAAGCATAATGCTCACCCCCTTTTTTTCAATAATGCTGTTATTCAAAGTCTGTTTTTTTTTTAAATTTTTAAATATACTTTAGACCATATTTCAAATGATTGAGATTTTTTTGTACTACTTAAGGAGTGTCCTGTAATGATACAAACTTCTGTTTTTCAAATGAGAACACACCTATTCAAATATAAATTATATAGTAGATGGTTTTTCTGGCATTTTTGACGTTTCAAAATGAAAATTTGTACCAGTAGTTTTTCAGTTATTTGAATTTTTTGTTCTAAGGACAAAATATTAGGTTTATCATGGGGTAGTGCCGAGGGGGTTTATAAAATATGTATTGGGGTTCATTGTAGTCTTTAATATTAATCTATCAATATTAATAATTTGTAAAAATGGACCAAGTATAATAAATACTAGATCCAATTTTACGTATATTTTATATTTACATAAAATCATTTTTAAGAACTATTATCCTTAAAACAAATATTTTAAAAACTAATAAGACGCTAATCATTCGAAGTTTGAATTAGGTATACATCAACGTTTTCAAAAAAATTATCCATTAAATAATTTACTGTAATAGAAAGGGGGGTTTTCTTTTAAAAACAGAATTTTGTATC
>NC_042494.1:17237179-17248714 GCF_005508785.2 Acyrthosiphon pisum | reverse complement strand
GAAACTAGAAACCATTGAAAATGATATATCATAGATGTATGAAATACCTAAATACCTACAAAAAGTTATTGCTCTTAAATTGAGTTTACAGGATATTTATTTGAATTACGATAAATAACAAAGGCTAACCATATATTATAGTAACCATAGATTTTACTTTTCAGATTATAATGGGAGGATCTGGACTCCGATGATTTAAGTTGAATCTTTCATGTGGAACAGTTAACGTTAAATTATTGACTAAATTTCATTAAAACTTATTGATTTTACATGCGATATAAAGTATTATATATTATTATTATGGTTCATATACGTCATTTGAATCTAACTTGTATTTTATTTATTTATTTTCAATAGTTTAGAACAATTATTATTATTTCTTGGCAGATGTAATCAGTCTTACAAGTTAAATTATTTTGTAACTACAAAAATACATTTGTACCAAACTAAATGGAAACAGTTGCATACATAATAAAGAATGAATACTTATATTACTTATAATACCTATAATTGTAACATATGAGTATCTACTTCAATTCAATGATAATTGTGAATCTCAAGCCATGACGAACTTTGAAATATTAATTACCGGCTTACATTGATATAGCTTAATAATCTTTTAAATATAGTTATTGGTGTTACTTTATTCTAAATTTCATAAAATGTAAACATTTCATGAAAACATTTCGCGATTCCTCTTATGTCGAATGTCTTACATATAACCAATCTGATTATTTTCCGTAGGCACATTATGTACAATATCTTCCAATAATAATTTGATATAACTCTCTTTCCAGACACCGTGACAGTCCGAAGAGATGTGCCGCCCGTGGCCGGGTTTCGATATAACTTTTATTTGTACAATTATTATAAGATAATTAAAAATAATTGATGGTTTCGAAACGGCAATTATTTATAAAATGTTTTATCATTGATTTCAGACCGTCGTGTACTCGTATCACTTGTAATATGTAACATCCATTAAAGCCTATACTATCTTTTGACCACCGTACTCTCTAAGTTAATGACCATCTCTATTATTTTGCCAGTACTGTCGAGTTATCGTGAAGTACTTCGGTAACAAATGCAGGTCCCATATATTTAAGACCTCATTGCCCAATATGATATTAATTTTTTTTTTTTTTTAATTAAGACTTCGACAACTGAGGTCATTAGTCTGCTTTTTGGGGGGGAGGATGTGATTGGTTTGGACACGCGTATGTATGGCAAGAATTAAAAACCCGGATGGTGGTCACCCGTCCCGGGAATTAGTGACACCGGTCGGCGTGCTAACACCAAGCCACGATATTAATCATTAATAATGAGATCGGCGCTATTCAGTCGTATATAAAACTTGGTGGTAGAAAATTGAAGGGGTACTGTTTTTAATATCTTTGATAATCGATTTATATATTATGTCATATCATGTATCAATTGCATTGTACGTGTTAACACTTGTACAGTGTACATAGGTATATTGTACAACACAATCGATGTAAGTAACCATCATAAGTCATAATAGTTATATAAACCGCTATATCTTAATGATTTCAATAATAGATGATCGTATTCTGTATAGGTAGGTGGATATAACGTAAACTGCAGGTTTCGGTCACTCTGACGGAGTCGGTACACACGAACAAAATTAAAAGCGTATCAAATCGATTGGTAATTAATTAAGTTTTTTGACGTATGCGTACACTTATACATAAACATTACAATACATTAATACACATTATAATATGTAATACAAACGACCGGACGTAAACGTGACAAATCTTCGGTCGTAGAATCGTCGGCAGCGATCGTTGGTTTTTAATCAATTAAATAAACCGCGTGTTGGAGAGTGTATTTTGTGTGCCGGTACTTAGCGGTATTAAGGCGCCGCCACCGCCGCCGACGTTAACAGATTCCATTTCGACGGTTATCCGTGGCCATAAGTCATAGTCTGTACAATCGTAATCGTATAATGTATAAAACACAATATCAATGTGTCAAAACGTTGTCGTCTGCGACCGTAATAAACCGCGCGTGCTGCAGTGGTATAACGCGGTAACCTACTATCATATACAGATCGATACCATACTGTTCCTCCATATCACCGCGTTCCGTGTATAGGCCCGTGTAATGATGTACATTTTCATGAACATTTTTTTAGGTGAACATTTTCAAAAAATTGAAAATTTTGAAAAATATAAAATTTATCATATTAATTTCGTATCAAATAAATCTTTTGATATTATATTATAGTTATAGAACATATAACCTTCATAATTATATTAAAACTATGTACTTTTATTATCATTTACCCGTTTAATATTATTTTTGTATTATTCTATTGAACATATTAATGTAGTAAATACAAAATACAAATCATTAAATATAATATATAGTATAAATCTATATCAATATATATAATATTTTTATCTCGGTAATAAATGTGCATATTTATCTTTTATTAAAAATTTGTATTTTTACTTCAGTATACCTCAAAAATTAATTAAGTTAAGAAAAATACATTAAAACTAAAAGTTTCAAAGAAAGTTGAAAACTTTCAGAAAATTTCAATGGAAAAAAGGTGGACAAGTGGGTGTTGCTCTGCTGTACAATAGGTTACAAGTGTGTCACTGTAATGGATGGTGTTAAATTTAAATTCAATGATATAATATCATTGTATAAGAAAACGATGCTGAGCGAAAACAGTCAGTCAGCCTATGATATTTAAAATATTTTAAAATCTACTGCTGTATTTAATTTGATTACTATTTGTATATACTTGTTTCCTTTTGTTTGTTTGTTTTTTTAATTTGTTATATACTTATATATGTTTATAATTATTATCTAAGACTGTATTACTCTCTATCTCTAACACAAGCTTTTAGCTTAAAAGAGATAGATAATCATGAATAATTTGTATAATCAAATTTTTGTAAGTTATGAAGATTTCAAATAAAAAAAAAAAAAAAAAATGATATTACTAAGTATATTTGAAATGATTTTTGTGAAAAAAGTAATTTATACATAACCTTTTTACGTGGAACCTTGTTTTAAATTTTCAACCCTTATAGCTATAAAAGTTGAACATTTTATGAATATTTAACTACAAAATAATTATTAAATTTAAATTTAATAAATTTTGTCGAAATTTGAACTTTAAATTCTTATAAAATTGTGCCTATGTATTTTTGATATTTTTCAACTGCTATTGTAACAATATTTCAGGAGCCTTGAATTAAATTTTCACGCTTTTTTACACAACAAATAAAATTTTATTGTTATTTATAGAAAAAAAAAACTAAAAAAATTGAAAACGTTTTCAAGTACTGACAATGTCCCCCCCCCCCCAAAAAAAAAGTACCAACTAGATTCACTTTCCTAGTTTCCTATCAAAAAATATACTGTTGAGGAGAATCTAATCATTTTTACTGTCCTAAAAGGCAATGACAGACACAAAAAAAAAGTTAAAAATTAAACACACATCATTGTAAAATAAATACATTAATCGCTCCGCTCAGAATCTAAAAAAATTATTCAATTCAAAATTTTCAACCTTACATCTCTAGGCTTGCGACAAGAATTTTCTCGTCGTATTCACCAAATGAGATGACATTATAATATTGTAGTAAATTGTAATACGGGTAAAACGATTTCGTCAGTCACCATCTGGCGTAGTGGCGTCTGACCACCACTCGGTGGAGTTGTAGTCGAACACTTTCAACCGTTTGGTATATTATGGTTAACCCTTTGACCACAGGGTTTGCACGGAAAACGGCGACAGTGCAATAATTGCAACCCACCTTTTCTGTAAATTATTACGTTCTACGTACGCGTGCATGCGTTCACATGACGTATGTATACCCACTCTACACAATATAATATTATACAATAATTATTTTACGAAATTCGAACTATTATTATTATTATTATTATTATATAATAGTAGGTACACGCCACAATATTATAACGCGTCATATCATAAATAATTTAATCGTCTCGACTTGTAGTGTTCCAATTACAAACGTATGTATAAATGGAATATTGCCTGCTGCATTGTGTACGTGTGTCAACATTAATTTGTATCACCTAGGTAGTATATATTATTATTACGATTGGATTGTATCGTATAGGTACAACATTTAATGCAAATATGACGTGTATATAATTATTATTATTACCTATAAAACAAGAAGAGCTGCAGCAGTACGATATTCCACCGTTGTGCGACCAATTGGATTATGTTATATTATTATTATTATTACGACTAACTCAATTTAAACACTCGAATTACGAAAAACTCGATATTTTATAATTTTATGTATCCGACGTACTTATATACATGTTAATATACTTTGAACAAAATTCAAACGTACATATAATATGCAAAACATTAACGATAATTCGACCCCGTTTTGTTCTCTAATAATACTTGTACACGTAATCGTATATAAGTCATCATACATTATGAACGTATGAATTTCGACATTATAAAAGTATAATAAGTGTATGCGAAACCGTGATAGTCGACTATTACTGCAGTTGTACCTATACGTTTGATAAAACATTAAAAATATTAAAAATATAAATGCACATATTTAGTGTAATACGCGTTTCGTATTTAAATGTTTTAAAAAGGGTTTTTATTGTAATATTAATAATAAAATTCGTCAAAGAACAATTAAAACACATTTGGATTCAATATGTTTTTTTCTTATAAATTTAAAATTATACAGTAGTCATCTATATAGCATTAGTATGTTTTTTTCGTGTGCTAGCATGGGAATTTACATACGCGTAGGTAATCCATATTTTCACGTAAATGAATTAGACGTTTTTATTGGTAAAATCTGAATGACTCCTCTAAATAGTGACTATAAAAAATTGAACGATAACATTAATATTTTTTACAGCTGCTTACCAGTTATGATTACAGTCATACAAAAATAAAGTCACTTTTTCAAATTTCATAATTCAAATATAAATGTTGAATATTTGTCCTATATTGAATATTAAAATATTAATATGTTGATGTTACAGAATCCTTTAATAGTTTTGAAACTATTCAATGCTCAATTGGTAAATCAGAATTATTTAATTTAGAGAAATTATTCGATTTTGATCATTATTTCAATAAAAATATATTTGGATTACGTTGTGACATAAGGCCCAGGCCTTAGTTTCGCCTATGATGATAAAAATATTGCATTATTGAAATCGTTTTCGTCACAGCAGCTAGTGTGATTATCCGATTGTTATTAGTGTTTCTTTGTGGCCATTGTTGTATTCGTAACATAAATTATATAAGCAATCCAATTTATAGGTTTTTCTTAATGCAATATATATTTTGTGTTAACGTTATTGAACAAATTCATTTTTTGTGATAAAAATTTGTATCAGGTGGATTACAACAGCAATATATATTATAAAAATGGAAAAAGATTAAACTTGATTATTATTTGGCTATTGAATGATAAGCAGATTGCATGGGTTATACTATCATTATTAATTATATGTAATAAAAAACTGTTTTTGTATTATCCCGTGGGCATATATTTAAACACTCATTTAGATACTATATAACATATACAAATATAATATCATTATAAAATTATGAGAAAAATAATTATATCGGTTTTTGATAAAAATAGACTTGTCTAAAAAATATAATTTTACTAGGATCATATTTTAAATAATAGTCAACGATAAATCATTTAAATGTTTCATGGATAGTATTAAATTTTTGGAACCTGTGTTAAATGAATTATTTTAATTTTATTATAATCATAGGTATACAGTGAAACTTCCTTATTGTAACAACGAACTTATATTTAACAACATTTTCTGTTTAACGAAATATTCCTGAAAACGAAACCAAATTAGAACCACGTGTATTTAATAATTTATTTAATGCAATTCTCTATAGTACGATACTTTTTTGTTCCCCACGAGACATCGTAGTGTGGAAGTTTCACAGTATACATATAGGTACTATAGTTGATTGATCCAAAGTTAAATATTGGCTTATGGAGATTTATTTCAATAACAAAAAATATTTTTCTGAGTTTGCGTCGGTTTTATTAAATTTTACTATGTTCTCGAAAATAAAATTTTAATTAAATGTAAAGTGATATTTACAGTAAGTACCTACTAAATTCTGATAATTTATTGATTATCAACATAAAAATTAAAAAGTAGGAAGATTAATAGCGTGTACTTAATGAAGATACTACAGAAAACTTTATGTTTGTTGTATATATTATTACGTTCGAAATGTGATCACACTTCGTGCAAGGGGAAAAAAACGATCAAATTAAAAATGAGATTGGATTTTAGAAAACGTGCCAATAACTTTTCACGGGACAATTCTTTTTTTTTTTTTTTATTAGATAAAAATAGATATTTACAATCTGTAATATTTATATAAACAATAAGTAAATTTGATACCAAAAAAAAAAAAACTTGATGGTACATAACATGAATGGCGTGAGGAGGGAGGCCCACCACACTGGATACCCTCTAACTTGGGGTCGGAACAATTCAAAAGTTGTTTTTAATTTTATAAAATCTTGTCTTTGAACATGACAATGTAACTTAATTTTTAACTTTTATGTAGTTAATAAATTAATAAAGTTTTTATTTAAACTTAATAAAATAAATTGTATTACGAACAGTGACTGTTCATCATATTTAAAAACAACCAGCCACAATAAAAATGAGACATTATAATGGAATTATGTCCTCGCGATAATTGTAATACCTCACTGATTTATTTACACATACAAAAAGGTATTTTTCACATGTTTTTTTTTATTGCGTTTTATATACATTTGACACACAGGGATAAATTAATTTCATTCTACAAAGCTTTACAAAGCTTTAGGCGTCACAGTTGACCTAACATAAGGTATATCATATGTTATTTTATATTTTGAAACGTTCTGAAATTAATGGTTATTTCTGTATTAGTCGTATTCGTAAAACACTTTATTGTAAATTTATTAATTTGGTTTTACAATATAATACATAATATAATAATATGTCAGTATGTTACAGTTGCTTGTTTTTTCATGTTAGATAGTTTTTTTTTTAAACTAGATATCTACATAATATTGTTTTTGAAATTTAAGTACGTTTTTAGACAATTCACGGATTACAGTCAATGACAAGTATTTTAAAAACGTTGTACAGTTGTTTTTCTTAAGTAGATGTTCTCTAAGTATTTTGTAACGTAATAATATACCGTTATAATTGATTGTCTTGTATATTTGTGCTTTAATTTAATTTTTCGTTTTGATGATGGTTGACTAAATTTTCATAATTTAGCAAAAGAATCGTTAAAAATTAGGATTTTATTCAAGTAATGTAATTACTCATATGACTATGCGAATCAATGTTTTATTTCAAATAGCTAATAAGTGTGCTATTGATTGTAGTAGCTGAGCTACGATTTTTAAAACTGTGTAGAGTGGAGGAATTGACATTAATATACATTAACAGGTAGAAAATAATGTACTAGGCCAAAAGATTTTTTAAATTTAAGGTATCAGAAGTTGAAACCAAATTGATGATTTTGTTTCTTTTATCGCAGATCATCGAATTAAATGAACACCGAACATTCGTTCATATTGTACTCGTATATACAATACAGAGTCGTTCATATCTACCTAATACATAAAAGATTTAAAATGAAAAAGTTTCTTTTTGTTGTCTACAATTAATATGTTTTAACCATTTATTATTTTCCTTAATTTCTTAAGTTAGGTATTCGTTCTGTAGTATTTGAACAATTACAATATCGAGTTATATTATAACTACTAAATTATCTAATACAATCACTTTTTATTTTATTTAATTTTGTGATTAAACTGAAATTATTTCGGTCGAAATATTTTTTCCTCGTGATTATTCTATAAATGTTTTACTTCTGCTGCTGCAGTATGACGAGACTGCAATTGTTGTTTGTTTTAGACTCAGCTCAAGCAAAATTATATAGAAAGTCATGGAGAAGAACAAATCTGGAAAACTTGAAACGAGTCGCGGTGAAAGGGTGCGTGTTGACGCGTTTTGGATTCGTGCCATTACACACAAACGCCTCGGCGTTAATGGCGTTTTAACGAATTAACACGAATCATCTAAAAGACGGTATTTCGATATGATTTTTATCCCATTGAACTGATCTGCAGGACTATTGTGTGTAGTGTGTTCGTTTACGAGAAAATAATAGCATATTATTTTTATAATACTGTAATGCCGATTCAGAAGTACCTCCTACACACTAACCTATCTATCTATCGTATCGCTTTGATATATTGTGTGATGAAGCTTTTGAGATATAATAATAATAATAATACAGATAAAATATTGGCTATCCGCTTGGCTGAAAATTTGCTCAGAAACGTTAACGTTTGATACTAAAATTGCCGCAAGTCGAGGAGTTCGTAGATATAAAAATGGCTTTTGAAACGTTAACGTTTGATACTAAAATTGCCGCAAGTCGAGGAGTTCGTAGATCAAAAAATGGCCGTTGGCTGTTGTAGGTATAGATATGACTATATAAGTAGGTACGTTTAAAAAAGAGAGAAAGTTTGGCTTTTTAACAATTTAAATTTAAATAATATAATAACGGTCGTCGAATTACCTGATTTATGAGAGGCGAGCATATAATATTATTACGTTGGACGAAATTGCATTATGATATTGTCTTACCTGTGAACAGAAAATAAAATACAAAATATTATAACATTATAGTAAATCTAGGGTGGTTATATTAAAACGCAATGGATAGTATTTGGATAAATACTATCCAGTTCAATTTCAGTTTAACGTATTTTCGATTGAGGGGTACTAATGTTTTTTATCAGACGTCTCTATAATAATATATTATGACGTTATTAATTATTATCATAAATCGACAAAAACGGGTCCTATATAGAAAAGAAATTAACAGCGTGTTATTTATACATTTTTTTTATGCCGTTTCATTGTGATTACAATAATATGTTTATCGTAATATTGTATGCAAGACAAATTATAGTGCCCACACGCATTATGTTATTATTCCACGGCCCTTTACGTCGTTTAAGAAAGTCTGTTTCTCCTTCTCTCGCTGCTTAGTTTCCCGCATTCCTATACAGCCACGTCGACCGGCCGTTTCCCTTCCAGCGCGAGTTTTCCACTGAACGGAAAACCCAACCGCGTCCACAGTCGTACATTTTCACGTTTAGTTTGGTCACGTTAACTGCGGTCACAAGTTCGGACATGTTTCATACGGTGGAAGACGCCAACCATAATATCTACTGTCTGTCGTGAAACCCGGCACAAATGGGCGTCAAGTATTTTTACTCGGTAAGAATGGATTTTCCATCACCTTTTCGTTTATTTATTTATTTTTTTTTTTACCATTTGCGCGCGTGTCGTTTGAAAGCCGAAATCATTCGGAAAGGCGAATCCCGCGAAGTCATATCGGAAAAATCATCTCGAGTTTTATACTTTTTAGCGCTTTCGCGAAACATCTTCGAAATACATTTTTGCGCGCATACGACTTTGGTTTTTCTGTTTGCTATTTTTTTTCTATATATATATATTTATTATTTATATATATAAGTGTATAAAATTCCTAGCACAATGTGACAACGAACAACCGACCGAACAGAATGAAAATAGAAAAATACTCTCGTTTTCTGCGATTGGAAAAAAAAAAAAAAATCTCATGCTATAGAAACTATCCCAACGTTTTTAACAATGGGGATGTTGTCTAGCTGTAACTCGTTTGTGTGTTTTGTTTTTACGTCCCGTCCGGACAATGCGCACACAGACATTTGTCGCATTCATCGCATTCTTCGCCGTTCGTGGGTTACTACAATATATTTTGACGTTACATTGTTTGACGTATTTTTGAAAATGCCTTCGGATAAATTATTTGGAATAATTTACATGGCATTTCCTCTTTTGCACGAACTTTATTATTATATTATATTGTTATTATTGCGTGTACGTATTTTCAACGATTTGTATCAACTTACAATCTCCTCGGAGTGGTAAAAAATAATAGTAAAAAAAAAGAAAACATGTTTTCGTTCTTTTCTTTTTGCTAATCTAATCTGGCAGATGTTTTGTTAAATCTCCAAGATGGAACGACGAACTCGAACGGATATGAGCTATGGTACCATAGGGAAATACTCTTTTTTTTTTTTTAAAAAAAACTGTTGCCAAATTTGCCTTGTCGTGTTTTGTTGCCGAAGTAATTAAATATATTAAAAACAAAATATAATATTGCAGTCTTCTCAGCATTTTCGTAATACAACTGCGATAATGTGGGGGGGGGGATGAACGATAACTACTGTAGTTCCCATTAAAAACGCCTTATTATGTATCATAATTTTTCATTTATCTATTATTGTTGATAAAAAGTCATGTAGTGTAATATTTGATAATTTCTGTCCGGCGAAATGAAGAAAGTTCGGCCAGAATAATTGACAGATACAAACATAATATAATATACCTATAGTCATATAGATCGATATTCTTAAGCCTTAATCAATGATGGTCAAATATATTTCGACGTGATTGCTTTAAACGCGGTGGTAAATATGGCGATGTAGGTGACTTCGGCGTTATAATAATAACAATTATTTTACCAAATGATTTCCCGGATAAGTGGTAGATTTTCGTCGCACGTTAAAAGGCGCGTAATTCATTATAATATAAAAACAGTCGTAGATATCCATCATATTGCAACCGTGGTATTTTTACGCACAGTGGCAAGTTAACCAAGTTAGGAAAACGGGACGGGTTACCAATGACCACGACTCGTAGTGGCCGTGGTATAATCATAATATATATTAGGTATGTTGCGTTTTAGATGACATCGACGACATATTCTTTCAGTGCACACGTGACGTATAAATCAATACATTATATTAATGACATACTGTAACATCACTCTTTTTTGACAGCTGTCCGTGGTCGCTTGTTTTACGGTGGTGTGCGTCAGATGTGATTTGTCGTCGTCGTCGGTCGAAGAGGAAACGGCGGCCGCGTCTTATGAAGAAACGAAAAGGTCGCTGTACAACGATGACAGTGCTCTGGAGGCGACGCACGTAGACGGTGGCTCCACCGACCGGCAGCTAAAGCGGTTCATAGTGCCAGTCAGCACTTCGGACCTGGGACTCGAGACTTCCAGCTCCAGACCATACTTCGTGCACCAACACATGCAACACTACAAACACCCCCGAAACCAGCAGCAGCAACACCACCAACACCACCAACACCAACACCCGCAGCACCAACAGCAGCTGCAACATAATCAGCAACAACAACTGCCACAGCAGCAGCAGCAGCAATCTCCGCAGTCGCAGCCACAGCACCATTCGCATCAGTACCACCACCAAGGTCGGGGACAAGCGGCTGTCGATCATTTCGGGTTCGGGCCTTCGTCTCCGGGAAGCACTGGCGGGGGTGGAGGCGGTGGTTATACAGATCAGTCAGACAACTTCTACCAGTCATTGGGTGGTGGTGGTGGTGGTGGTGGTGGTGGTG
>NC_042494.1:17225684-17237079 GCF_005508785.2 Acyrthosiphon pisum | reverse complement strand
TTTCGACAGAGCATCAAAATAATTTAAAAAAATTATTTTTGTACCGGGCTATACGGTAGGTATATTAACTTATAACTATATAGGAACATCTACAAAGGCGCAACAGCAATTGCTAGGAACTATGCGCAGCACAATAATCGCAGAAGAATTTTTTAGTACGTTTCCAAAATGACCGGCTCTTATAGTTTTGACCTTGTTCGTGGTTACCACCTGGTTCGTTATTGCAGCATCTGTATCCTGTGGTTTTACACAGATGACCGGCATCGCCACATTGAGTCCGGTCAGGGTCTTCAACTCCATTGGGACTAGTCGTGGCGGACGGCACTTGAATTGCCGTTTCGGGTGTCTTTAACATAATACTTGGCATGGATAAAAAGACTTTGGTCAGTCGACTTCCAGTGTAATAGCTAGCACGACTCTTGGCCACGGCCAAATCCATGTCGTTCAATGAAATTATCGAAGACATGACAAAAGATCGGCTCCTAGGGTTGATCGCGTTCGTGGTTACCATTTGTATTAATTTTCTAAATATTTTTACCCAACAAATAAAGTTTTATTGTCATTCATAGAAAAAAAAACTAATAAAATAGGAAACTGAAAATGTCCTTAAACAGTTCAAAACAAATCAAAATATTTTGAAAATTGTATCATGTATAGAAAATTCAAATATAAAAAACCGGTGAAAATTTCATGTATCTAAGATCATTTTTTTTAAAGTTACACCAAAAACCAAAGTCAATTTTGTGGAAAATCGATTTTCTTTAATTCCCGTTTTTCCTTAATTTTTCTTTGTTTTTTAACGGTGCTTTTGAAAATTACTGGGAATTTCAAGTTTTGACTTCCCCAAATGCAACCAACAATATTCACTTTCCCATCAAACAAGATACTTAAGTTGAAAATCGAAGCATTATTTCGAATACTTATCGTGTACACAGACACACAAAAAAAAAAAACATCATTGTAAAATCAATACATTCATCGCTCCGCTCAGAATCTAAAATTGTAATTCTGACTATCTAATATCCATTATATGAGGGTCCCAGTTCCTAAAATATCCAAATTTTCGTACTACACACATAGTCCCAAATCGGTCAAATCTAAATTATTTCTAGATAAACAGCTAGTATACTATAATATACCACCGTTCACTACTAAGCAGGTAATAATAAAAATAGCTACTCTCAATGACAATGAATAGTTTATAATAATAACTATAATAAGAGTGTAAGGCGTAACAACACAATATATTGTTTACTGTGTGTCTGTCTAGAATTTAGATAATAATTAAAATGTGGTTTGGCAAAAAACCATTAAAATATAAAAAAAAAATGTGAAGATATAAAATTATATATAATATTATTATAAAGGTTTAATTAGAATAACACACTTTTAAATTTCGTATACGACACACAATTTTAGGGACTACATTTAGGGCCATATAATGTATTACCATATTATTTATTTTTAAATCAATCAATCGGTGTTTTAGTTCGATTAATTCAATAATCGATCGATTAATCGGATATCCGATTAACCGGTAAAATCGATTACAATACCTATAATTGATCATCGGTCGCGTCAAAGAATAATCGCGCAGGCCCATATATCTACCTAGAGGAAGTAAATAGTATACACGAATACAGCGAATATCGTAACTTATATAAAATATGTATCCATAACTTATACGTCATAATAAAGAATCGATATAGGTAAACGATATTACGATATGACTTTGGATAATATTATATAGTGCGCACAACATAATATCGTTATAAAATCGAAGGACCGTCGTGCGCGTCGCAAAGAACGAACAAACAAAAAACGTACCTGCAATTCGATACTGTTCGCTACGTTCGGTCGCAGTTATATTATTATTATTATTATTATTATTATAATGCACAAAACGATAAATCACACCGTTTGATGACGTTTTTCGATTAAATCCGTTTAACCGGAGCGATCGGATTGGCGGGGCGCTGTGACCGCGGACCGCGGATAATGCGCGTGTTCCGCCGGACGACGTAGCCCGAGCGGGCGCGCGCGCGTCCGACATTTTCACCCGCCGCGTGCCGATCCGGCGAATCGCCTTTATTTTATAGACACGAATATTATTATGATCGTCGAGTGGGCGCCGACGATATAACAATAATAATCGCACTATACATAGCGACAATACGAGGGGTTGAAGTTTCCGAACGGTTCGGTTTGTCGTGTACCCGGTATATAGGTTAGCTGGAGGTACCTACGGACAATTCGGAAAAGTCAAAACACCGGTCTCTCGTGAAAAGTGGTGTTTGTGACGTATGACTTGGGTAGGTACGCCTAACGGGAATACGCGAGCGAAACTTTTGGCATATTCGCCATCGATATATTAATTATATAATATAATATTATTATATTATTATATGAGGTGCCCGCGATGATTTTCCAACTTTGACTTTTTTTTATTATTGTTCCAAAACTCGTTGGTTATACCGCCCTTTCGAAGGTCGTTGGGTCAAATTATAATCGTGGCGGAGGTGGATCTGTCCAAAACATCACGACACAGTATATTATTTCGTACGACACGGATTAATGGTAAATTAAAATATATTATTTATGATCATGACATTGTATCTTAAAGTACCTGCAGTTATAGCTAATGAAGCGGTTCAATGCATACCACCCAATCAGACGTATTTACCGGTTAGACGAAAGACGATTATCGGATTATCATGATTTTGTCTCTACGCCTGATCGTCTTCACATCACAGATCCGATATAGTGTTGTCGATCTGCGACAATATTGCCTGACAATTTAAAGTCAACGCTTCAAAAAAATCGTATTTATTTTACTCATATTACAATAAATCGATACCTGCAATATCGACCGACTAGCACACACGTTCTCGAATGTATTTAAACGGTTTCAATGTGCTCGCGAGTGCAAGTGGTCGTGGACGTCCTGATGAATATTTGTGATTTATTTCAAATTCGAACGCTGTCTCGTGAACTCGTGCGTATGCATAACGTCGTATAGAGAGAACATTGTATTATCTATTCTGCACCGAGTCGGCTGTGGTCATAATCATAAAATTCACGTAGTCGTGCAATTAGTGCACCCGAGCACACTCCGATCTTGACCTGACCTACGCGGTATTGTCATTATTCCTATTATGACCCTGGCGCCCCGCAAGCACATAATGTAATAATATGACACGCATAAATCGCATTGTACGCGGGGCGGTGCCGTACGACGCGTACCAGTCTACATCTGCGTGCGGTCGGCGGCGCAATGCGCGTGCAGTGGGTACAGTGGCGTGGAGCGTAGTCGTCTGCAGTGGCGGTATCGGACAATGATTTATCATCGCGATAATATCTGTTCGGACTAGCATAATGATATTATAATAATGAGTATATACATACAACAACAACAACGAAACGTAATAACGCCTCACACGTCCGGCACGTCGCAAACCCATTCGGTCGGTACTTGTAATACGTAGGTACTGCACGCGGCAGCAGCGAAAAGACACGTCCCGCACAGGTCGAAACGCCGCGATTTCATATAACATTATTTTATACGATATAGGCCCGACGACTTAAAGTCATTGTTCTCTCCCCCCCCCCCCCCTATCGCCCTCTCTTCGCTCCCGTTCTATCGGTGTCTAGCTCGCTCTCCGCTCCCGCAGTAGTCGGTGCTGTGTATAATATAATATATTATAATGTCCCGGTCTGACTGTAGGAGGCCTCGGGCAATTAATCACGAGTCGGCCTCTTCCCGCCCATCGCGACCCAGTAACAGCTGTATATATAGTTCATATTATATTTTATATATTATAATCTTCGTCTTCGGCCCATATCGCCGTCGTCGCGGAGACCGCAGCGCCGACAATATTCTGCACACAATTTCCCTCCCCCGCTTGGCCTTGAAAAATGTCAAAAATACATAAATAAATATACAATATATATATATTATATATATATGCCGGCGAATTTGATATTATGCGCCAGTTATTATTGCTTATCCGCGTCACGGCGGCGGCGATGGCAGCAATATATAGCGAAACACGAAACTAAGAGCCCGGAAACTCGGAATGCTAAATGGACCTGTTCGGGACAATTAATCAAATTATATAAACGCCGGGCAGCGGCTTAATGAGATTCGGGTTGTGGGGAACGGAAAAAAAAATACTGTATATATAGAAAGCGCCGCGGTGTACCGCAGTAAACCCAAGGGACGACAAATATCGTAAAAAAAAGAAAAAAAGAGAGGAAATTTTGATTTTCATTTCGCGGTGTGTATAATATACAGTACTGCACGTGGCCATCCGCGACCCTGCCCTACATATATATATATATATTGAGTCTTCCAGGTGAGTTTATGATGGCTTTTGATGAACGGCGACGGTTAGCTCGATGCGCAGTTTAATTAAAGTCTGTTGACGACGACGGCTTTCCGGTCGCTAATAAGACCCCACCGCGGTCGCGGTAACGGCATAAATAAATACTGTATATTATGTATAAATACATAAATGTAATATGCAGTGTACACACTTTTGTATACGGAGTGATCCGTTTAAATGTCCCGTTCTCCGAGTCAATTTTTATGCTTCTTGAAAAAAAAAAAAAAAAAAATATTAAAATACCAAGTATGTATTTTAGTATTTATAACGCATAAAGTATAAAAATCTTATTTTGATGATGGAAATTTTTTAATAACAACATAATATATAAGTTTTTAATTTCTTAATCAGGAGACCGCTCTATACCTTAAAAAACTATGTGCGGTTCAGCTATTTAAAAACGTTGTCATGTAGGTGTATAATTTGTGCGCGCAGGTAATCATATCACTGAACTGAATAGTTTTGCGGGCGGTGTTTTTTATTTGATAAAAAATAAATAAATAATAAACACCTACGGGATGGATACGTCGGTTATTTATTTCTCAACTCTTTTTTTAAATATAATATATTATATAGTCCTAAATCAAAATGTGTGCGCATTCCGCGATTATATGATGCATAAGTAGTCGTCTAAACGAGTTTCGTAGACACGATTCTTTCCTCGGGCGGGACAAGTGATTAACGATTTCGGCGGTGGGCTACTATTCGTATCATGACGTTATACGTATTATAAAGGCGTTATACAATACTAATGAAATATTCCTAAACGTATAATATGATATTATCATAATTGAAAATAAAAACCAAAGTTTTTACTCTGCTAAACAATGATAACATCGAGATAGAATGTAGACTGTAGAGTCCTCATAGTAGTCGTAAACCAGCTGCTATGGATTTGAAACAAAATAACAAATCCATTTCGATCCTAAAAAGTCAAAACGAGCTCTGAATATCCGTAGTTACAATCAAATGCATTTACTGCGATAAAATGTATTGTCATAAAATAATAATTGTTATTTCACATCGAATATACAATTTGATTATTTTACCAATAAATATATAATTATTAAATCCGAAAGCGACTGTGAAGAAAAATATATTTGGAATATTAGAGAACGAATAAAATCATTCAAACTTATTATTTAACTATAAAACGTCGTAAGAAAAAAGTTTTATAGTTAACATATTTTAATGACCAAGCATAGGTAATTATACATCATTTTAAAATGTGTTTAATTCTATAATAAATACACGAATAATATACTAAGAACAATTTATTAGCCAACACAATAATAACTATAATTAGAACTGCCCAATGACATACGTATTTAAATCAATAAAAATGGTCATTCAGTATTCCCATATTATGTACATAACTATTAAACATTTCAAACAAATGCATTGTATCCTATTATTTATTTAAAAAAATAATAATATAAATATTTTATGAGACAATTTTGTAATTCATAAATTATAATTTATAAGCATTATCTGATTGAAAACAAAAGTAACATATTTTCAAAAAACTATTCCTCAAAATATTATAACATTTAATATAAGCCAGTTAATACGTAGGTATACTATAATAATATCGTAATTTCATTTTCAGAGTTTCAAACTTTTAAAATAAATATTTACTGTTGCATACAAAGTTTAAAAAAATTAAAGTGAAAATTAAAATTGTTAATTGTTCCTCGCCAGTGGCCATATATATTTTTAGTAAACATAGTGAAGGTGGCAATTTTGGAATATATATCTATTATATTATATTATATTAAATAAAAATAACATAAACACCTGCCGAAGTGCTGTCACTATATGATTTCTTCAACAAATTGGCATGTAATTTTTATTATTATATAATATATATTATTCTCATGCGTATTGTACTGCTAATGTATAGATTGTATATGGTTAAAAAATATATATATTTAGTACAAATTAAAGTCATATAGTATGCATATCAATTTATTATTTACTCATTAATAACGAATAAAACGTACAGTAGTACAAACACAAAACCAATCAATTAGGTCGGAAAGTTTATATTGCGATCTGTCATTCATATAATATTAAAAGACCATGTCCTTAAATCATGTATATTATATATAATACTAGATTGTTTACAAAAAATAAACCATTTAATATGATTAGGTACAATGAAAAAATCATGCTCTTTCTTTCCATAAACTTATAACAGGACTACAGGAGCTTAATGTAGTAAGGTTATGTAGTTAATGTATGTAGCTTTAGTATTTTAATTTGCGTTTGTTTTATAGTAATTACGACTATTACGAGGTATACATATAATTGTAAAATTGAGACATTTGTTGTTCAGATCTGTTGTAGATATAATGTAATATTCATGTAAGTTTTATTTAAGTTAATTATATTTTATTATATTATAGTTTAAACAAAAATAATGCAGTATAAAGACATAAAAAAATATTTTAACCTAAATATGTATTAGTATTTTATACGCGTTAGATACAACAAAATACTTTATGAACTATGCGTGTTGTATATATTATATCTCACGTGTCCACGGAAACCGTGTACACTCTATAATTAAATTACCCATATAACTCAGTAGGTACCCTATACATATTTTTGAATTCTGTTTGCAGAACATGAAACTAGAATATTGGATCATCAATCTCCCGCAGACAGAATTTTTCAATTTTTAATTCATTTTAAAATATGTATTGCGGTATTGAGTAATGTAGGTAACTGAGTTATATAGACATATACCCAGTTTTCGTAGACACGTGATATAATATGTATGATATGTATAATGTTAAGTGTTCACATTGTTTTTAATTTTTAAGAAAATTGGATATTGTATATGTATTTTTGTATAATTTATAATATTTTTTTACCGATTGATCAAATAAAACAAAGATTGTTACCATAAGTTAATTGGTTAAACCTATCTTTTATGATTTAAGCTCATAATAATTTTATTTCTGTTTCACACTACCTATACATTGTTATATTATTGTGGAATAAAGTAAGTATACATTATTGATTGTAACATGTATACTTAACTACCTCCGGCTCAATAAGGCCCATTATTCTTTGAAATAAACGCTAATAATAATTATTATTATATTATTATTAGTGTATACAAAAAAATAAAAACTACCTTCTCAAATACTTTCTATTTAAGCAACATTATAATGTATCTCAATCTCATACAATGTATCGTATCTTCATTATTGTTCAGTAATACCTCGTAAATACTATAAAATAATATATATATAATACATAATTTTCAAACAATTTACAACTCCTTGAATTAATCCGAGCAAAGAGAATTGTAATATCTCGGAATCGTATTATTTGGTTGTTTGCACCTCTTGGAGAATATTATGTAATTATGTAGTTTATTGTATTACAGTGACGTTGTAATGATGTTTATTACATAAGTTAACAAATAACTACATTAACTGTAACAATTATGACCTGGGTACATTATTGGTAGTTGCTTCGCATCCCCAAGTTGTATTTTCATAATATGATATTTTAAGGCAACGATAAAGTATTATCAAAATGGTTATTGGTTATATATATATAATATATATACATATATAGTTGTTCAATATTTGAATATATAGTATATAGTATATACCATGAATATCATAGTGGTATAGTTAACTACATAATTATATTGGAATACTGGTAGGTACCTAATAATGGTATATTTATTATCATACAATACAGTGTTGCACTATTGTATATTATAATATACCTTTGTGTGGTTAAAAATAATTTATATATCTATTCTCTTCTCATCTCCTTATCTCCTTAATCTCCTTAACTATAAAGCAAAGACCCGTGTGGCGCTGCCCGTGTCGAAATGTTGTACTTTTTAGGGAACCGCCAATGAGAAAATTCGATTCGCGTCTCCCGGGTCTTTGGTTTAAAGTCGGCGTAAACGAGGGCCAATGAAAAAATTCGATGGGCGGTCTCCCGGGTCTCTGCTTTTATGAAATGTAATACACGATAGGAAATATTATCAGAAAAAAAAAGGTATATAAATTATACACAATAGAAAATATTATCAGAAAAAAAAAACGTATATTTACCGAGAAATTTGTATTTTTTTATTATTATTTATTGATTTGTTTATTTATTAATCTATTAATATCTATTGATATAAATAATTTAGTTTATTTGAGTTTAATTCAGATTTTTCTTCTTTACCCGCTTTGAGGACTTTCGGCGTCCCCGTTCGGAACTTATTCGCGTTTCCCGCTAAATTTACAGGCCGCGCGCGGACATAACGTGCACACCGAGTGCCGCCGTGCGCGTGTTTATCGATAAATTTTTAGAAAAGTAGAGTTTTACCACTTTATTACGTCGCGTAGGTATTACTATATACAGGCCCTAAATAAATGCGTCGAAAAGTTCGATTTTTTTATTGATATATTTACATGTTTTTTTTTTTGCGTTATTATATTATTCTATATTTCACTGCCTTTTGTCCTTTTGCCTACTCGGTCACGCCGTGGCCTTCCTTATATTGGTATTTATATATTTGATTGATTTGTGGCATAAATATACACGATATAGGCACTGTATCGGTCTGTAGGTAGTCACATGTATATATTATTATAATAAATAAACGTAATAAAATATCCTAGCTCGAGTCGAGTCGACTATATTGTAGGTATGTTTAATCACGTTCGAAGTCATAGATTTTCTTTATTTACCTTTCATTTAATTCATTTAAAAACAAAGGTGACTAAGTACTAAATAAATAATAATAATTACGTGTTCAAAATATCTAAAAGGAGAAGTCAAAAACGTGTCGGCAATATGCGACAATCCGATTTGGTACATGCCTGATTAACCAATATACAAATAAAATACCTACTAATACTATTACGTCATTAATAATTATTAATAATAACAATAATAATTTAACTAACGATTAACCAATGGCAACTAATAATTATTATTATAATAGCTTTAGAACAACAATTTCTTCCGTAAATCTCAAAATCCCCGTTTAAACACCTCCCCGGGTTAGACTTAGGGGTATGAAAAATAGATTACTTCACTCTCTCAGTCTTAATTAATGTACTCATAAAATTTCATAAAAGTCGGTCTAGCCGTTTCGGAGTCGAAGATAAATATTTTCCATATTGTGACACGAGATTTTTATATATTAGAAAGAGATATATTGTAATAAATTAGTAATTACTATTAATCTTTAGTGCGTACTGTGTATAGTATTTTGGCATTATATAATTATATGTATAGATGGGAACAGAGTTATTTATTTTTATTACCTATAATACAATGTACCTACGACCTAACTATAAAAATAGTAATATAACTTCTACAGGAATTATATTGTGTAATTCAATAATAGATAATATAATATATATATAATCATTTAATATCATCAACATCCATAACACTATTTACTATAGTATAATATTGTACGATTCTTTGATATAAGTTTAAAACTAAACTGTCCGTGAAGTTTTTGACGTACTTACGGAACTAGCGAGGTGGATTGCATACCTGGTAATATAGACTTCGCATATTGTCCGCTATCCGACGAAGTCGGATTGCCTACCTATGTGATTTAACGACTGATAGCTAGACAATCGAATACAGCATCGGCTCAACACTTTTTAACATTTTTAACGACCAAAAGAATCGGTCAAATGCCAGGAGATCCTGAGGATCGTATCCAGCCCGTCCATTTAATAATTCACATTGTTCGTGACGGATTGCTAGGCGCTCAAACTTTTTAACGTACCTGCCAAAGCGCAGGCCTTATCTCCAATCCATATCACTTATCCTTAGCACAAATCCTTATATAACTTTCAACTTTTAACTGACAGAAACTATGTTCTACAATATTCTCTTACCTATACCTACGCTACTAGCAGGATCCGCAATCCACCGCAGGTTGATTGCATACCTGGTGATATACGCTTTGTATATTGTCCGCGATCCGACACAGTTTCCATTTTTTTCTTTGTATGACTACTACGTAATAATTGTTTTTATTATATCAAATGTTTTAAGCCTGTCTTCTAAAAAGTTATGCTGACTTTAATTAATTGTATAAATGTTATAATATTACTATGCTATTCTATTATAATATAATTCTATATATTATTATTGCTAATAAATTAACGCACCTGAGCAAATTTTATATTTATTATATATGATATATGTAATAGGTACATTACACTGTTATGAGAATGCACATCATTTCATTTTTCATGCGTATAGCAATACATTTCATTAAAAGCTAATAGTTTTAGTAGGAGCTTGGTGTGTCAATTGCTTATGACAATGTCGTTACATACATAATAATGTAAGTGACAATAAGTAAGTAATTCAATACATTTCAATTTCTTAAAACATATACAGGTAATATTATACTACCAAGTTTAATTACTTCAATTCATACTTCATACCTTTACATTGGCTTACACATAATAATATTATTTTTTACAATACATCTTAATACTTAAAAAAGGTGGGTAAGTGGATGTCGCTCTGCTGTACAGTAGGTTACAAGTGTGTTGGTGTATAATGGATGGTATTAATTTTGAATTCAATGATACGATATCATTGTATAAGAAAAACGATTCTGAGCGGAGACGGTATGTCAGTCTAGGTATAAGACATATTATATACTTATCTATGGTATTAAAAAAAAATTGACCTATAATAGGAAGGTACCTATAATAAATTCCAAATTAATCATATCACAATATCCATTAGGTACTTATAACGCGTTATACATCAACAACAAACCGTGATACTATCATAAATATATAATAGTATACTTTAAAAGTTTCAAGTACCCACAAATAATATTATACAGTCACAACAAAATAACTAAAATAGTTATTCTACGTTTTTTAATATGTAATTTCGTCCAAATTTTAACTAATAGAATAAGTATAAAAATAAACTGTGCTTATGTATTTTTTAGATTTTTTGGTAACAGAATTAACTACTTACGTGGAATCTTG